>NC_046970.1:7513440-7813440 GCF_009769545.1 Cyclopterus lumpus | reverse complement strand
TAAAAAGGTCAAATGTCATGAAGTTCTTTAGGACCCCACTCATAGTGGGTTAGTATCTGAAAGTGGTCCTGGAATCCTCGAACTGCTCTTCCTGCATATGTATGTCCTTCTACTTAAAACTAGGAAATACTATTCAAATCTTAGAACCACAATTAGGGCTGGGCGATAATTCAATATGATAATTTATTGTCTTTCAATGGAATCCTCGAGATTTAATCGCCTAAATGGACGATAACGAGCACATGCTGACTCGACTTTCTCAGACGATCTGAGTCGATGGTAATTCCGCTCCATGGATTTACCCCCAGTGTAGTTCAATCAAACTATTGTCTTTGTCTGATTGCCCTGTTTTTGTCTCCATGCGGTGGTTATGAGTCCAGGTCCCCCTGAGAACTACGATTATACGTGTTTCCTCAAAGGTCCAGAATCTTTTAGGTTTTGTCCTAGGATAAAATATTCTTTAACTGGGGAAACAGTGCCATCTATGTCCGCCCTAAGATTGCCATCTACTTCTACTACCACTACTATTACAACTACTCTTCCTTAAAAAGATCTAATACTATCGAGTAAATGCTCTTCTTTCATATCAATATTCAACTTAAAGTATTGACAACTACATGCACTTGGCATTGTTGTTGGAGGACCTTGATCTGCAATTAGAGCAGCCCAGAATACTATGACGTGGATTCAAATGTAGCAGATTTGTCAGCCGCGACATTTATTCAGTTAACTCCAGCATAGTGAAACAAAATATAGGTCTCAAGATTAGTTACGCCAAATTCCTACCCTACCTATGTATGTTAGAAACCGGAACATCTGACAATGTTTTAGTTGACGGGAGTAAATTAGTCATCCTCAACATTTGGTACAGTGGGAGAACAATTAGATACAAAATACAAAAATATCATATATCAGCATATAATTTCTCCAAAATGATATGCAACATTTTTGGTATTATATTATCAAAGAACAGTGATAGCTAGGGAGGCTGCACCCAGACCTTTTCTCAGACTTGATAACAATATCCCTGGTATCGTTTACAACACATGGCACATATACCCGGGTTCCATTCCGGCCTTACGACCTATGTTATGTTGCATGTAATCCCCCCACTCTCCCGCTTTTAAACTGTCCTCTGGCTGAAGGTCAAATGAAGGTTAAAATGCCACCAAAAAAACCCATCTAAAAACAATCTCTCTCTATATATATATATGTATATATCATATACATATATATATATTTGCACATTGTCAGAGACAATACTGAGAACATGACATCTGTGGCTATGTGGCATGTTTGTGTTCCACTCCTCTAGCCATCCAACAATGCAAAAGGCCTTCTTCGGGGGCACCGAGGCCTCCAATATAAACCTAAACAAACTGCTCTGGATTCGCTGACTGCCAATACAGCAGAAGGGCCTCTGCACTGCTTCTCTCCTTGGTCTTGCACAGTCAACATACTCGACTGGCTGGCTGGCTGGCCTGACTGTGGCAGGGGGTCTGAGTGACAGCTTGCCCTGTTCTCCCGTCCGGCCCTTCAGGTTGGAGCTAAAAATAGATCTTCCTGGCTTTTGAGGGGCTACGTCCTCGGTGTCAGCAGGACGACGTCATCATGCGGCTGGGAGGGGCCCAAGCGCACGGCTTCATTTCCTCTGCCGGCAGAGAATGGTTGTCGGGCAACGTCCCCCGTTGCGTTCTGTTAGACAGTGACGCGTGCTACATTGGTAATGGTGATTTAGACCATATTCTATGTTTTGTGTATTATTATAATACAATTAGGTGTAATTAATAACATTAATTGTGGTCCCATCCTATTTAGTGTGACGCAGCAATTCCAGTGAGCCAGCATGCACAACACCAAGGAAGGCCCCGGCCCACGTAAATGGAACATAGTTCATGTTAGGTGTTGTTAGGCGGTGACCCTGCTATGAAATGCCAACATTTCTCAACTGTGCATGTACGTGTAAGTCACCCTGGGCACATGTTTATGTGCTGTGTGTTTATATGTAGTATTGTGTGTTCCATGTCATATGTGTTTTTATGTCCGCTGCAGCACAAACTGTCCACTCAGGACGAATAATAAATTGATCCGACTTGACCATCTGCCTGATATATATATATATATATATATATATATATATATATATATATATATATATATATGTGTATATATATATATATATATATATATATATATATATATATATGTGTGTATATATATATATATATATATATGTATATATTCATATTTTATCTTTACATTATTATAATTGCTGAACGTTGACTACAT
Source organism: Cyclopterus lumpus (assembly GCF_009769545.1). Lineage (NCBI taxonomy): Eukaryota > Metazoa > Chordata > Actinopteri > Perciformes > Cyclopteridae > Cyclopterus > Cyclopterus lumpus. The sequence goes on along the minus strand of NC_046970.1, from coordinate 7,811,151 downwards.
TTGTTGTTTCAAAAGCAAGTTCCAATTTGCCATTCTTCTATGTTTTTATGTGTTGCCATTTCTGCTTCATAGCTCCTTTGTATATTGCGCCAGCAAGTGGTAGCCTCGCGCCATTGTTATGATGTTGTGCTGTGTTCAGGTGTCGACAGAAATATTACAATATCAAGGCGGGCATACGGACGAGGACGACCCACGATCCACGACATTTAGACAGGATTACTGAGGGCGATGTGTCATGTCCTCTCTTTTGTTTTTAGCTATACCATTATTGTATTTTACAATTAAAAGCTTACACTTTGGTTACATTTTACTGGCTGGTAACATTTATGTTTATACTCCAAATATGAGTCTGCATTCTCCAATCATATGTTTTTTCTGATAGTTTAGAGAGGACGTAAAAAAAAATTCTGCTGAATGAGACGAACGTATGGAAATGCTGTCAATAAGGTTGGGGAGAGTGATATTGTTGCATTGCTATTATATTACACTTTTAAAAAATTCACTCTCAAAATAAATTAAAGACAAAGTACAAATATGTGTTCATTTGTGTGTTTGATGTTGCTATAAAACGCATGTAGCGTAGAGCATATTCATAACCTATAAACTGAAGTACGCAGTTTGCGAGGGTATTTGAAGGTAGCATCTGAATATTTGCATACGTCATCAACATGAGACCGAAATGGGTGAAAGGTATCCCGACAGTGGGTGTACGCGATACACCGGCTACATGAAGTTGAGGGTCTGTGCCTGAAGAATGATGAATGTGAACAGGTTCGTCGTGTTGTCCAAATCCGTTCAAATCGGACAGCGGCTGCTCGCACATAATGCGAAATATGCCGGGAAAGAAGTGGCTCGTGTTCAGCAGCGAAGGTCCATTAAGACGCACTCAAGGAACCTCGCGTATGCCAAGGATTTGTTCCTCGGTCAGGTGAACAAGGTACCGTAACTGAGTATTTACCTGTCAAATGAATGTCACTATAATTTAGGCGAAGAGTAAGCTAGTGCTGGACGGACGGAACTTCGTGTCTGTCTTTCTATTTATCGGTAATGGTGTGTCGAAGACTGTTTTCCTGTCCATATGTGTGTTACTTAAATCGAACCCCAAACGACCTAACGGAATCGTGTCCTGTCTCGGACAGATTTTAGCTAACATTCAAATAACATGTCACTTAAAATATTGATAAAAATGATCGTATCAGTTTTTCAGCTGATTTAATGGTGTTAAACTAAGCTTTAACTTATTATCTTCTAATATCGTTTTAATTTTTTTAGTTAGCTTTGCCTTTTACTAGAGCCAGTAAAAGGACGCTAATGCCGGTAAATTAGCTTGGCCCAATTGGGCTTGGCCTGATTCGGCCTAACTTCTATCGTCGTAGTAAACACACGGCTCTTCTGGTTTTTCGGGGATATTAACTTGTTACAGGGTCACCAAAATGCTGTCAACATAACCGGGCTCGTTGTTCTGTCCTTCACGATAAGATATCACACTTCAACAACTCCAATCTAACAAACAAAGCTCCGTAGTTTCCATTTGAGTCTATACCACTATCTGCTGGATGTTTTGTTAAACTCTTCTCATGTCAGTCAGTTGAAAAACACCAGCTCATGCATGACATTTAACAAGTATGCACACACACACATCTTGTATATAACAATTACTATCAACAGTGCAGGGTAAGAGTTATATTACAACTAAAAGCACAAGTATTCATGATTGAAAAGCTACATTGTTAAAGCAAAAGACAAATGACTTGTGCAAATCTTTGAAAAGATGATAAATATTTATTTAAATAAAAGAGACAAAAACAAAATACAAAAGAGACAACTAAATTAATCAGGACACAAATAACATTCAAAATAATCCTCCTCATCCAGCTCCTCGTCCCAGCCCACACACGTGGTGTGATACCAGTCCCTCGGAGCTCTCGGGAGGGTCGGCTTCCCTGCACCGGCCACACTCTCAAACTGTCTCCATGTCTTCAGGAGTGTGACCTATTCACAGAATTAAAAATTTAAAAATTAAAGAAAATGATCAGATTTTGGCATACAAAGAAAGTTAACATTAAGTACACTACCGGTGGATGTCGTGGGTCCAGCAGACGAGGAGCTGGATGATGAGGTCTCTGCAGGTTGGGGCGCTGTATGAATAACAGAAAAAGCATAACCATGTTTTGTTTAGTCTTCATCATGACTAATCTCACCACCATGTTATAATATTGTTTTTTTCAGGTTACATAAAGCATTTACAGTGAGAGGGAGAGGAAGGTCTTTGGAGGCCACGTCCCGATGCCGATGTTGAAGGCTCTAAAATAATAATCATATTTTATTATAACAATACTAAAATACATACTGCATTCAGATTTATGTGTGAATCCAAATGCAAAATAAGTGTGCGCTGACCAGGAGACGGGGGATGGTGGCGGTGTCCCTCAGCAGCCGGGGACCATGGGAGGCACAAGAGGGGACAGAGCGGGATGAGGGACCGGCGATGGAAAGTCCGGAGCTGGTGGCTGAGGTAGCCCCGAGGGACACTGGTCTTCTGCGGCTGGGGCGTGTAAGAGTTCAGAGAATCTCGAGCTACCTGGTGCTTGGAAGAAGAAGCTCCGAAGCCAGAGATATATAATAATCATTATTTAATCATAACAATCAAGAGTCATCTGTATACATACATGGTCCCGGCCCGGACGCGCTCACATGGCTTCGCTTCCACAGTCTCCTGGTGGTGGTGAGGAGCCTAAAATACTCCTCTATTGGCCCCCTCTTGGCACAGGATGCCCTCCCACGGTCAATGATGTCTGGGGTCCGAGCGGTAAGGCGATGGTGGTGCCGCTCCCGGAAGTTAATCCACCACGTCTGGCCAAGTACGGTCCTGGGTGCTGTCTGATGGCGCTCATTGTAAATGGCCAGAGCGTGGGCCAGGACCTGAGGCTTCGTCAGTGGAAACCCATAACTGGCAGAGTACAAGCAGTACTCCACCAGGGAATCCTCATCTGCAGGGGTGAGGAGTGTCCTCTGACCCAGGACAGTGAGAGGACACCCTTCCACTGACTCGGTCACTCAGGCTGGACTTCGGGACCCCAAACTGCTGGGCTGCCTACCGTAGAGTGAGCCTGCCTGCTTTCACCTCCTGTAAGGCCTGCATAATGGCCTCCTGGGACCACTTCCTTGTCTTCCTCTCCCTCTTCCGGATTTGCCGGATGTTTGGCATCTTCAAAAAAACATTTTTTTGGCAGTCAGAAATTAAATTCAAAATTAGTTTTAAATGTCTTAATAAGGTTGATTAATTCTATAAATTGCCAGTTCACCATGTATAGACACATGCATATTTACCACATGCATATACATATGTATGTGTGTGTATATATATATATATATATATATATATATATATATTTACCTTAAACTATTGCAGATTTAATAGATTTTTCTATATCCATCTTTTCTTTTCTTGGTCCTCCTGTAAAGGAAAACACTCTCACACAGACACACGTTTCCTACCTTTCTTTTCTCCTTCTTCCTATCTTTCTTTTCTGCTTCTTTTCTCCTTGTTGCGTTCTCCTCTTCTTGTTGCTTTTCTGCTTCTTCCTATCTTTCTCTTCTGCTTCTTTCTACTCTTTTCTCCTTCCTCTTTTCTCTTCCTTCGCTCTGTCTTTTCAGGCAGGAACATGAACCACACAAGAGAGAAATTTACTCAACAATATTACATTTTATGAACTTTATATATAACCTAGCACTGTATTATATTGAAGGTTTATCTACATTTCTAATCATAAGAGCCACTGCTGACTTTCAACAAATGTACAGACAGTCTCTCTCAAACACACACACACACACCAACATTATTTGCATAATTTAATAGTAAGATCATTGTGCATGAATATACTTGATGTAGCCTGGCTTATGAAAAACAAGGAAAAACATGTTATTATGTCTGCCTTTGTGTTTTCAGAGCTTTAAACAAACTGCTGCCTCCTTTATAGTGCTGCGATTATGTGTTCGTTTTTCCCGCTGACGCAACTTTTCTTTTTTTTTTTTTTTCATCCGCCAAACATTTCTGCCAGCCCCCTCCCTCCCCTCGACAACAGTCTACGTCACACATGATGGCATATTTTCATTGGCTAGTGTAAAGCTAGCGACAAAATGGATTCATATGCTAACTCATATTAGCAATACGATGAAAATACAGAAATACTTTTTAAGAGTAAAGATCGTCGCCCGAGCGTTCTTACTGCTTTCTCTTATTAACGTAACTTTCCTGTATTATTTAGACATGTAAACGTCCATATATGTTAATGAAATTTGACACGTAGATTCTTTGATATGTATAAAATAATTCCACTTACACTTTAATCGCGATCGGCAAAGAAAAATGCCGGGAAAAAGACCGGAAATGCGTCACGTCGGTTTAGGCCAAATCAGGCCAATCGTAGCTTTTGCTGTCCAGGTCAGGCCACCGGTACGCTAGCTAACCCCAAGTTATATGTGCAATGGCTTGCGGCTACCAGGCTGCAGGTTTTATTGGTGCTGAGTGGCATAGAAAGTGATATCATTCGTCGTAATGCATTTATTTATCAACCGGCTATCTCACAAGTTAAGTGTCAAAGGTTAAAACAAATACATGTAAAGGTTAACCAATATATTTCTTCCCAGGCGGAAACCTGAATAAATGCCTGAAGCGAGCATTTTCTCTACTGGCCAGCAAGGGGCGACTCCTGAATGCTAAAACCAGTATGATTGTTTAGAAGTCTATGAGGAAAGGACCCTACTTCTCACTTGATGTTTTCTTATACTTCTATTTAACCAGATGAGTCGACCACTGATGGCCAGTAGAGAGAATGCACGTTTTAAAAGACGTCAGCATTGGCTTCATCTGGTACAACTGGAGGTTGAATGACGCCTTCCCAGTCCAAAAATGTTCCCTTTCGTTCACTGGTTCAAAGGAACATCTTGCTAGTAGCTGTGGCAAGAACAGAAGGGATTGGATCAGAGTGGGAAACTAAAACATTCTGGAGGTTTACGTTCTGTCCTTAATTTATGACCTGTCCACACAAGTACTTTATTACTTAATGTCCGGTACCGGGGTTTCTATGCCATTTGAGCAGCTCCTATCTGACCCTCTAGTCATGCAAGGCTCTAGCAGGCTCTGATAGATGCAAATAAATTTGTAAGCCAGTTCACTGGGATAATAAAATACAACTAGGAATATAAAATTCCCATTACAGGCCTTATATACTGTACACTCGGGTGTTTTTCTAAACTACGTCCAATCGATTCTGTTTGCCACAGGTCGACTCCAAAGAAGTTTGAAATACATCTCCAGGTTAATAATAAAATAATCAAAGCAAACAGGATTCACCTAACTTTTGGAGGGCTCCGGCAGCAAAGGGTGTGAACTTTTAATACAAATATGTTTTCACTTTGCCATCATGGATTATTGTGTGTAGATCGATGTGCAAAAATGTCAGTTTTATACAACACAATGACGGGTTTACCTCCGACGGTCAGTAATCTGTTTTGTGCTCCTCCTTTTCTTTTTTTTATGAACACAGAGCAGAGTTCTGTCGAAGCGTTCCGTTAGCAGCTTCTCATTTTACGGTCTAATTAACGCATTCTCCCTAAACTTAATCTCACCTCACATTTAGGTTCATATACTGTTTTCTTGTTGTGATTTAGTTTCTGAAACGGTGCGCTTGTCCCCCAGGCTGAGGTCTTTCCCTACCCAGAGATTGGAAATGAAGAATTGGACGAGATCAACCAGCTTGTTGCGCCCGTGGAAAAATTCTTCAGCGAGGAAGGTGAGATAAGAGGGCTGAAGGATGCAAGAGTGAAATCAAACTGCAAAATGCTACTAGCAACAACATCCATCTTTTTTAATGCATGCATATTGATGCTAGAATTGACAGCGAATGTTTAATTGTGATTTTAGTCGACTCTGCGAAAATTGACAGGGAAGCCAAAATCCCTCCCGAGACGTTGAATGGGCTGAAGGAGCTCGGGCTGTTTGGAATCATGATTCCGGAGGAGTATGGTAAGATGAGCAGCTCTTTGTAAGTTCAGACTTAACCTATTTAGAACTATGTAAAAGTGTTTACTAAGTGGATGTTAGACCATTTAAATGGGTCGCACCACAAACATTTTCTTCGATTAGTTGTTTGTGAAAATGTGCAGCCAGGTTTTAGGTAATCCATCCACTACAGTTTATACCCAACCCCGAGTTTAAAAGGGCTTCACAACTATTTCTCTCAGGTGTAAGTTAGAAATTGAGTAATAATGCCACCGTGAACTTTGAGCACAAGTTAAAGGAAGTGTTTGTTTGTTTATGTCCCAGGGGGTCTCGGATTGTCCAACACCGTGTATGCACGACTGGCAGAGATCACCTCATTGGATGGCTCTATTGCTGTAACACTGGCTGCACATCAAGCCATTGGACTGAAGGTAAAAATGAGATGACGTCACAGTGGTTGGAAATTAAATCTTAACATCTCTATCATGTGCATGTCCCTCATGTGGAGGAACTGGTGGGAAGGTTTTAGCCAGGCGGCAACCTCCGGTTCTGCCGAGTGAAGCCGTTGCAGAAGTTACTTGCATTCTCTCTACTGACCAGCAGGGGGCGAAGTCTAGGAGAAAATGACTACTTCTCAATTTATTCCCTCAGTAAACATTGTAAACATGAGTTTATGGTCTCAATCTCTAGTTTCAAGTCTTCAATACAGCATGATGTTCATTTACTAAATTAGTGTCCCTTTAGAGTTAAATAAACCATAAAAAAAAAAGGTATGCTTTTGGGCGGGGCTACTGTGATTGACAGGTCACTACCAGAGCTGTGTACTGTGTCTCTACGTCACTCATCCACATTCCAAAAATGGCAATTCCAGTCATTGGATGCCAAAAATGACGACGGCCGTATTCCAAGATGGCGACGGCAGCCTCTCAAAATACGAGGCTTCATAACGTTAGTCCACAAACCAAATGGGTGACGCCTCGATGACCGCGTCCACTTCTTGTATACAGTCGATGGTTTTAGCCTGTGGTAACCTGGCTGGTATCGAGGTTCTTGTTAACGGCTGTTTGGTCTTTCAGGGCATTCTGATAGCAGGAAATGAAGCCCAGAAGCAGAAGTATCTGCCCAAACTAGCCTCCGGAGAACACATCGCAGCGTTCTGTCTGACGGAGCCTGGAAGGTAACTTCACTGAAATGTCATTTACATTTACCTTACATTTACCCTCTGCAGCACAGCTGCAGATGAAGATCTGTAGAATTGGACTCCAGTGATCCAAACCTTTCCAATAACTCAAAGTCAAAACATATAAAAAAATCAAGATAAATGTAGTAATTCCCGAAATTCACACCGTTTGTAAGGAACAAAATGTTGTGCTTCAATATAATCTGTTGGTGTTTACCTTCACATTTTTACATTTGCCCTCACATCATATTCATTAGAGAAAGTTGTTTTAATAGCACCAAAAAAAAAAATACAAATTCATCACTTTATTCAAATGATTTTATTTGTGGATTTTCCATCTACGCTAAGCTCCTCAGGAGCTTCTCCCTGTCCCATCACACTTACCTAAGCCACGCCCATGTGATCTTGTGGTCTCATGAGAACCCAGATGCTTGTAAGTTTAAGGAATTGGTATCAAAAAGAAGCATCTACTGAATACTGACTTGAAGGGGGTGAATATTTTTGCAAACATCTATTATATTGTGTCTTAGCCATCTGATTTTAGTTTGACACGACGAGGTCTGTTTCTATTGGTCAGTGTAAAATAAATAGCCATTTTGAATCTGCTTTGATTGAACGTCGTAAGACAGTTAAACATGTAAAGATCTGAGGGAATGAACACGTATAGTCAATGTACCCGGCAAAGTCATTAGTCCACTTATAAGATTTCCAACCAATCAGAAATTAGCAATTTCCACCACACGGTTGACATTGTGATCGCATATTTTACTTTTACTTGGGTGAGCTTGACTTACGCTCAGTTTGATCATTTCAGTGGAAGTGATGCCGCCTCCATTCAGACCCGGGCGACACTCTCGGAAGACGGCAAACATTACCTGATCAGTGGATCCAAGGTCAGAGCATCCAGCTCGCCAAACCTTTGATCGAGCTTTAAAGCTTCACTCCCACTCTTTCATTACTCGTTTTGCCCTGAACTCTAAAGATCAACTTGTGTGTCACCAGTTTTGGATTTCAAATGGTGAGATGGCAGATATCATGACCGTGTTCGCCAGGACGGAGGTGGTCATAGATGGCGTGAAGAAAGATAAGATCTCTACGTTTATCGTGGAGAGGGCTTTTGGGGGCGTCACCAGCGGCAAGCCTGAGGACAAACTGGGCATCCGGGGCTCCAACAGTAAGCCTCTCGGGATTCAGATAGGAGTGGGCGAACACATGGGAGTCATTTGTAATCAAACTATTTAACTTTTTCAGCTTGTGAAGTGTCCTTTGACAACGTCCCAGTGCCAGTGGAGAACGTCATCGGGGAAATAGGTGGTGGGTTCAAGGTAAACCGCATCCTTTATCTAAGTGTGTGTGTGTGTGTGTGTGTGTGTGTGTGTGTGTGTGTGTGTGTGTGTGTGTGTGTGTGTGTGTGTGTGTGTGTGTGTGTGTGTGTGTGTGTGTGTGTGTGTGTGTGTGTGTGTGTGTGTGTGTGTGTGTGTGTGTGTGTGTGTGTGTGTGTGTGTGTGTGTGTGTGTGTGTGTGTGTGTGTGTGTGTGTGTGTGTGTGTGTGTGTGTGTGTGTGTGTGTGTGTGTGTTTGTGTGTGTGTGTGTGTGTGTGTGTGTGTGTGTGTGTGTGTGTGTGTGTGTGTGTGTGTGTGTGTGTGTGTGTGTGTGTGTGTGTGTGTGTGTGTGTGTGTGTGTGTGTGTGTGTGTGTGTGGATTTGCTTACCACCCTTTCTCTTTGTGTTGGACAGGTTGCTATGAACATCCTGAACTCGGGGAGGTTCAGTATGGGCAGTTCATCAGCTGGAATGATAAAGAAACTAATTGGTAAAAAAAAAAAAGAATCCTGATAAAGAACTGTTGGTTTTGTTGAGATAATCTCAGTTTGACTTTTTCTTTTCTTTTTGATAGAAATGACCGCTGAATATGCCACAACCAGAAAACAGTTCAACAAAAACCTGGGTGAATTCGGAATGATTCAGGTCCAGTCTACTAGTCTACTTGTTCCCTAGATTATGAATAATCGACTCATTCTTGTCAGAGGTGAATAAAGTGTGTCTTTGCCCCGTTTCTGTAGGAGAAGTTTGCATTGATGGCTCTTAATGTCTTTGTGATGGAGAGCATGGCGTACCTGACAGCGGGGATGATGGACAGACCAGGGCTTCCAGACTGTTCTCTGGAGGCTGCCATGGTGAAGGTTAGATGGCTTTCTCATTAAAATCCGGTCATGTAAAAAATCTAAATAAGATGGAATGTCATGTTGTTTTCTCTATCTTCTGTTCAGGTGTTCAGCTCAGAGGGAGGCTGGATTTGTGTCAGTGAAGCTCTGCAGATCCTGGGAGGTCTGGGTTACACCAAGAACTACCCCTACGAGCGCTACGTCAGAGACTGTCGCATCCTGCCCATCTTTGAGGTATTAGTGCGCCTGACGTGATCTCTAGAAGAGGACTATCACTAGTTTATCTTTGGTCTTTTTTTTTCCCCGTCATGATTGTAACATGTACGCAGCACCAGCCTCCGGTTTCCAGGTGGAAGCAGACGCGTCACCGCGAGGTTTCCGTCCTCTTAAATTCGACAGTGATCAAACGCTTGTATGGATGCTTTTTACATAATGTTCTTGTAGTCTGTTAAAGTGCTCATTTTGGGTCTTCTCATACATGCTAATGTGTAAAAACGGTAATTTTAAGCTGTTTTTACTACTGCCTGTGACCTGTCTGCTTCCGACTGGCCACCGGAGGCTGGTGCTGCACATTGAAGTCATGACGGGATGATAATCTGCATGAGCAATAAAGAAGAATACAAAATATTTGGTTGAAATAATCACCCGTGATCAGTTTGACCTGGACAGATGTGATCACTATAAAAAGGTTTGTTTCCTCTAGTTTTTCTCATTACAATCTGGCCAGTAGTTCCAACTGAGGATACCATGTTCTCTCTGTCAGTTTTTTGACATAAAGAAGGTGAATCAAACGTTTTTTATGTGGCTGAGAATCCACCAGAGTTGGTTTCAGATGATCCAGTCCGTAAGTGGCCACCAGGTGGCACATTTGAGGTCTAAGGAATCTTTCTGCAGTTTGATGAGTGGACTGAGCAGCAGCTTATCAATAAAACAGTTCTCTTTGTACTGAGCTGTAAATCAATGATACTCAGTCAACAACACAGATTTAACTAAGTGTGCCATTTTTAAGATTCTGTTGTTTTCCAGGGTACCAATGAAATCCTGAGGATGTACATCGCTCTCACTGGAATGCAGTACGCTGGCAAAGTCCTCACAGGAAAAATAAAGTAAGAATATGGAAGTTATTAAATGTATTCATTGATATCGTGACATACAACAAGATGTATATTGTGATTTTGGAAAGTATTATTATTTTTTCCCCCTTTTTTTTTTTTGTCTTGGAACCTTTTTAGGACATCCCTCGAAAACAACAACAAAATCCTATACATGTTAACTAGATTGTATGAAGCTGTCGCCGCTAACACCTTAGCAAAGAGTTGATTCAACAGCTTCATGGCAACATTAGCACGTATTTGGAAATGTGTTTCTGTGTCCTATATTTATGTTTTAATTCTGTTTTGCTCTCCTCCACCAACTCATCCTAAATGCTCCACTGTAATCACAGTGCTAGTTGCTAAAAGTTTCTGGTGTTTGGTGCTCAGCAAGTAGTGGGTAGTGTATTCTTTTTTTTTTTTTGCAAGCAAAGTTTGAAGCCCAAAACTCTGTTTAGCCGCAGTGAACGACAGTCGGGTGATGATTCTCTGTGGGCTCATTACTACGAGCGACTCCTTTCACTTTACACACAAACAGTTTTCCCCATTGATATTACAAAAATATGAATTGGTGCAGCTTTAAACTGTATGATTCTCTGATCTTTAAAAGGCTGTGGCCGGGATTACATTGTTTACTTTATTTAAACCGCCGTCCCATTATATCTTTTGTCCACTCTGCCTGCAGGGAGATGAAGAAAGGAAACATAGGCATGGCTCTGGGCATGATCGGCAAGAAACTGAGGACCTCATTGGGAAGTACAGTGGACCTCGGCCTGACGGGGAAAGACGGAGTAGTGCATCCCAGCTTGGCAGTAAAACATGTTTGAACTTCAAGGGTTACATTGTCTGTCAATCTAATCCGATGCATTGGTTGAAACTCTGGAGCTTTTCTGTTTCCAGGAAAGCGCAAAGAAGTTTGAACAGAATGTCGACTTTTTTGGTTCGACCGTGGAGAGCCTGCTCTACAGATATGGAAAGGTAAAGTTAGATTTTTTTATACTTTTTAAAATAAATGTATTTGTTTAATTCTGGATAAATAGCTGTGGGTTTTTCCTCCTGATTCCCGTTTGTTTTGAATGGTGGCAGATATCCGTTTGTATATTCCAATCAGCGCCTCTGGGGTGATCTGTTCGAACAGCTGCTCCAAAGTCTCCTCTCTTTCCTCCTTCACTGGGCTTCCCCACAGAAGTTATAAACCTGTTGGAAGCAGGTCAGCTTTTCCAGATCTCTACTTCCTGTATTGTTCCCCTCAGAGGGCTTTGATATCACTGCAGTCTCCAGCTGCTGAAGAATACGACCTTGAGTATTTAAGTTCCAGTGTGTTGGATTTTCTTGGGACCTATGAGCAAAAATGTAATATAATATTAATGACTATATTTTCACGAGTGTATTATCACCTGACACTAATAATCATTGTGTTTCTGTTTTAAATGAGCCCTATATATCTACATATGAGGGTGGGTCCTTTTCATGGACCCCTCTGAGGGGAACAATACAGGAAGTGCATCCGGCATGTTTCTACAGCAGCCCAGAACGGACAAACCAAACACTGGCCTTTTGAGTCTTTTAGTTTTTTTTAAGTTACCTGAAGGCCACCGTAGTTCTCAACACGCTTGTTAAGGGAGGGGGAGGGGGGAACGGAGGGGTTTTCAAATGGTGCAATACACCACTAGATGGCCCTAAATACTACACACTTGTCTTTTAAAAAATAAAGTAAATAAGCAAAAGATCAACAACGCTTTGGTTTTTCCTTTGACTGTTTTTTCCTTCTAATTCATAAAAGATATTTTGAGGAAAATGAGGCATAGTTGTTATGTAAAGACCCTATTAGGACAGGAACTAGACACCTTATAAGGGACTCATTGCGACCGCAGGGGACCAGGTTCTAGATGAAGTTCCGTGGACATTGTACCCCCCCCCCCCCCTGATGAAGTAAAGTCGCTTCTCCACTTTTTTTTAGGGAAGGAAAAACAAAAAAGGCAAGAGATATCCCGCAGGCGAGCGCTAGAAAAGGCCGCCACCAGCCTTCCTCAGTCTATGGAAATGCAGAAAACTTTGGTCTAAAGTTCCTTAATAGTTCCAGGACTTCAATTATTTGGTGTTACTGATAGAATAGAAGACCAAGCAATAATAAAACTGAATTCTTCTTTAATTACCACACGTACTAATGTTTATAGCTTGAAACTGTTAAGTGTGTGAAATGTGGGTCCTTCCTCCGTGGAAGGAATTGGAGTCAGGACATCTACTTCACATACTATATGTTGACTAGGCACAACTCCAAAACTCCTCCCACTGAGCGGTCATAAAGGGTTAAACCTGCCAAGAGAAGAGCACCGGTGTCGCATATTAGCCCACGTGGGACCCTGACATCTGTATGGACTCATGTCAAGCAAATCGCCAAACACAGGAAGTTATTAATCAACTACTTACGGGCTAAATCCAAACCGTTTCCCTAAGCTGCGGCGAGCGAGAGCTTGATTACCTGACAGTACAGAATGCTCCATGGTTATTTTTCCTCGATGTGCAACAGAGACACGCTTAGAAGTGACTTTAATCATCACTGAGGTTGGGAGTGTCCTGTTTTTTTTTTTTCAGACCATAGTGGATGAACAGCTCATCCTGAAGAGAGTAGCAGATGTGCTGATCCACCTCTATGCCATGACGGCCGTCCTGTCCAGAACCAGCCGCTCCATCAGCATCGGGCTTAGGAATCACGACCACGAGGTGTGTGCAGTGTGTGTATACACGCACACGCGCACGCACACACACACACACACACACACACACACACACACACACACACACACACACATCAAAGCTTTAATGAAGACATACTAGAAAGAAAACACAATCTGCCTCAATTAACCCTCTGAACATCAAGCAGTTTCGTTTTCTCCTGTCACATTTTTCTATCTGTGGTCTTGATTTTCACTGCAGTATAAATGTCCTGTACCTCTATGGAAATGGCACAACCTTAACTAAGAAGCTAAGAGTGGATATATTCCATTGTTTGACAATTTCCACCTCTTCTCTCCTCTCTGCACTGTGGTCAGTGGCCTGCAGTTCAGTCGAGATTTCACAGAATTTCTCAGACGAGTCAATCATGCTCTGAGGAGCTCAGAATTCTTTTAAAATCTCGCCCCCAATAAAATGTTTAAAGTAACCAGATCAGACATGTAGAATGTTTTTTGATGGAATATCACAATTTTAAGCTTAATTTCAGTTGCTTTTTCTGATCATTACACACGGTGTGTTTAAAGACCCTTGGAAAAGTTCAAATATGACGATTATGGCAATGTTTACAGCTTTTTGCCATAGTTTTCTATTTAGCTCAACAGATTGGTACGCACATCAGAAGGGCCTCACTGAACCCGTACAGTACTGTTGGTTGCAGAGCAGCAGCTTCAGTCCTCGTCTGTCTCTACCGGATGTGTCCAGCAACAGAATTGAGTGTAGACAACTTGCTTGTTTTGCGAACACACAATCACCAGTTGCACGGAAGAAAATAGACTTTGTGTGATTTTTGTTGTGCAACCCTGTTGTACAGTGACAATAAAGAAACCTTGTATACTACTACCCACATTGTAATGATCCAAAGTTGAAAATCTCAAGTTGCGTTTTAATAAAACGCACGTTGTTATCTAATTAGCTCGGGCTGTTTTCACTGCGGCAAGTTGTCTACTGAAAGCAATTAAAGCAGCATGTCGACATTCTGTCACCGCTAATCTTCAGCTCTTCTGTTCCTACTTTTGTTGCCAAGCTGTTTACTTATGTCTATTATCTGCGAGTGCTTTGCCTTGTTTACTTAGATGTAGCACAGCTATAATGTGTACCTAACTATTCTCTAGAGGTGTAACCACGTGCTGCTCCACTTTTTAAAGCGGAGAGCAGAGCACACAACCGCTTAACGGAGAAACGGCAGCAAAAGCTTTGCATCGTCCTCCTTTGCGACGGCCTTCTGTGCCTCAGATGGAGCTCCTCTCCGCTGTAGCTACAGGCATATTAACATGTCAGCAAACACGCAGCAGCCCATCTTTTGTACTTTATGTAAAACACAAACAGAGACTTTAGAAACCCCGTCTGACTGAATTCCAGTCCAAAAATAGTCTCTTTGTGTCTTTTTTTTAATGTTTTATTTTGCCTGAGGATCACAGAGTAATTCAAACCAAGTTCAGAATTATTTCAAAAGCAAATGTGGCTTCAATCATCCAGTGTAGTTCCACATGATAAAAGCCTCATTGTTCATGTTAGGTTTTGGGACTGTTCATTTTGTGTAAAAACAAATATAGATCAGAATTGCTCATCTGACATATTTGTCAAATGAAACCTCTGGGTCACTGATAAAAATTGGAGCTGCAAAGCTTTGAAACTGTCTCCTTTACACATTTGATTACTTCCTGACATGTTGCAGTTCTAACTGCCTCCTGCGTGCGTGTTTTCCTGTTGCTCTGCTTTTTAATTTTAAGCATGTTTATTATTCTAGGTGCTGCTCGCAAACACATTCTGCAGCGAAGCTTTCTTCAAGAACAATTACTGGATGATTCAGTTGCAAAAACGTAAGTATAACATGAAACGGTAATTGAGAACAGCCCCTAAACCCCCTCGCCCCCTTTTTTTCTTTTCTTTTTAAACTGCATCTCGGTACAAAAGACTTGCATGTGTTGCGGAATTTCTCCCAACAACAACCCACATACAGACACTCTAAACTCCTTTGCTGCTCTTCATTCTCACACTGAACCTGTTTTGTTAACGACCTACATGTAATCAGACTTATCCAGTGGCATGATCCAGACAGAGACATTTTTTTTAAATAAGTTGTTTTTCTTTTTTAAGACTCTCCCGAGAACAACGACGCCAACATCAAAAAGATCGCCAGGGAGGTCCTGGAGAACCGAGCCTACGTCTGCTCTCACCCCCTCGAGCGAACATACTGAGCTCTCCCGTGTGACCGGTCTCCTCTCTTCTGATTGGACAATGCAGACCGTTCAAATTCACAGTTCCAGAGGTTGTGATTCAATTAGTACTTACTGGATGATTCAGTTGCAAAAACGTAATTGCAACTGAACGTAATTGGGTGTGACATTAGTTGTACACCCAATTAATAAATTAAAAGATTTATGTTCGTAGATACTATATTTTATTAACCATTGCTTTAAAGATGACACTTTTGGGGAAATGGCATGACGGGATTCATTCAAAGTGCTTCTATGTTTAGTGCTATAATAAAACATTGGCACAAGATACGAGTTGTCATGCTTATTGGCCTACTTGGTCGACACGTGACAGTCTTTGTGGGCTCTGAGGTACGTACTTCTGAAAAGGGAAAGTGCTCTTCTCGTGGTCCGTCGGAGGCAGGGCGGTCCGCTTGTACAGGAAGGACGGCTGCTCACTGAAAAGCAAACGGAACACAAAACCCGTTCATTGAAGAGTGTGTTCTGGAAAACTCATATGAAGCCCAGCACGGTTAAATGCTCTAATAAGGCCCTAATTCTGAATATCCAAATGAAATATGATTACATGAACCATATCAAATTCATCAAATGACATATTTGGAATAATCATGGAATATAATTGTACATGTAAACCTGTCCTACTTGAAAGCTCCCTTTAGCTTGACGGAGCTTTATTATGAGTTTCAGTTCATTATTTAGCTGTATGTGCTGTCACAGCATCCTTGTCAGCTGCAGCAGGCAGGTTCTCAGTGAATGGGCTCTAAAAACTCAATGTACACTACCTGCTCAGCACCAAACAGCAGACCGACTCAGTTGGAGACTAGAATGGAAACATCGTGGAGTTTGGAGAGACCAAAAACTGATGGCGTGCCGTAGCCCAATCGCAGGCAAATTCACAATGAATTAATTGTGGCCGCTGATGGCGCATCACTCGCAACTGCTATCTGCGGTTAAATATATTGCAGCACAAACAGATTAAAAGTTTTCCAGCTGAGTTCAATTTTCAATTATCCATGCGGCAAAGTATAAACGTTTATGTCCCTGTGACCGATGAGATGCAGAGGATTTGCACAAGATTTCAGGCGAGGATTTTAAACATGAAGGATAGAAACCGTGTTTGGGGCTCAAAATGCCTTTATCACTGAAAAGTGTGTGACACCCCTTATAAATTAGTTTACCACAAACTCTTTGAAGACGCTAATAATTTCCCTGTGGCTGCGTGTGACTTAGAGCGGCGATCTCTGTGATGTCACATGACTGCATTACGCTGTATGTCTTTTTAAAAAGAACGCTCACTGAAGACTAGTGTGGCTATATCCAGACACAGCCAGGTCTGAAGCTGGTCCTGGCTTCTTGCCCCTGCTTCCTGCATCCAGCCCCGGGCCTGGACCTGGCCTCCTCCTTCCCAATGGCCCTGCCTTCTGCCTCAAAGGTCTGGCGTCTTTCGTGATGCCTCCTGCCCCCTACCCCCCTTCCTCCTACTGTTTCATGGATTGTGGAGGTATGGATCGTGGTCCATGCTTACTACTCATTATTCATACATTTATGTCATTAATTGAATGTATTGCAACTCTGTAACGTTGTTCATTCTGTACACATATCTATTGCTCCTGTTCATCCGGGGAGAGGGATCCTCCTCTGTTGCTCTCCTGAAGGTTCCTTCCCTTTTTTTTCCTGATCCGATGTGAGGTCCTGGGAGAGGAACCCTCCGAGGCAAATTTGTGATTTTGGGCTATACAAAATAAACTGAATTGAAATATCAGGCAACAACCTTCGGTTCTGAATCCAACGCGGGAGTGCCTCAAACTTGCATTCTCTCTACTGTGGGGGGCGGCGACTCTGGTTGTAAAAATAAGTCGGATTGTATAGAAGTCTGAGAAAATTAATGTGCATGTCCATCATGTGGAGGAACTGGAGGGAAGGTTTTAGCCAGGCGGCAAGCTCCGGTTCTGCCGAGAAACCGATTCGGAAGTTACTTAAAAGTTGCATTTTCTCTACTGACCAGCAGGGGGCGTAATCTAGGAGAAAATGACTACTTCTCGACTTAGTCCCTCAGTAAACATTGTAAACATGAGTTTATGGTCTCTCCCAACCTCAGTGATGATTAAAGTAACTTCTAAGCTATCTCTTTCAAGTCTTCTTCAATACAACATGATGTTCATTTAGTAAATCATGCTCCATTTAGAGTAAAATAGACCATAAAGCAGGTATGCTATAGGGTGGAGCTACCCTTGTGTTGACAAGTCGCTACCCCTACCAGAGCCAGTGTCTTTTACGGCACTCTCTCGCAGTCCAAATATTTCTTGAATTTGTCTTGCGCAAAGTTTACCCTCAAATTTCCTCAAAAGTCCTTCCACTTTAAGAACATGGTACATTAAGGAGCATGCTTGGTTTCCTCAGTGAATACCTATTGGGCTCATCTTTCAGAATCTCCTGAATTCTCTCTGTTTCCTCCCATGTAACCCTTGAACTGTGGGGGGGAGGCGTTGCCTGGCAGGGTTGGCGCTGCCACCAGGAAGCAGCTTCTTCGGCTGGCAACAGTGCTGCGCTCTGGCTGCCTTGAGCTGCTCCTGCTGCGGAAGGTCTCCTAAAGGATCAACAGCACACTCTGGATTAAAATCTCTATAGATTGTGTCCTTTTATCGTCATATAACTGATAAAAGTATTGATTTTACTTTACTGTATGGTTGGACAGGACAAACGAAAGCAGATTATTTTTGTTCATTGCTGATATCGCCAAGGTTCCTCCCTGACCAAATCTATCCTCCAGTGTGGTGTGGGAGAGTTACTCAGCTGCAGCAGCAGCAAAAAAAAATTATACTGGCTCAAACAGCCGCCATCTGGAGCTTCAATCAAAACATATCAATACTGGCCCTCAATACTGAGGGAAAGAAAGCTTACAGCCCAGACAGTTAAAGGAAAAAATCCACACTTGGATACTCTGACCGTTGAGCTTAGTGCATTGCTAGATGTCACTGCCTAGTCTCTCTGTCTTCCCATGTGCTGTACCGTTTTATCATTTAAATAAGCTACGTTGTTTTGAAAAAAGGGACATTTTAAACCCAACCAGTGCCATTGTGTGGGTTTCGGGTTAGTCCCCATCTAAATGAAATGGCACACGCACAGTTTGTGTGGCGAGAAAAAAAAGTACCAGGACTTTAATTTATTACTACCGAAAAAAGGACACGGCATGAATTTCGGTCAACTCTCAAGAACGGACTTGGTATTCAGCAATCGCTTCACATCAAACACTAAAGTAGCGCCAAAATTAAATATAAAACATTAAGGTATATTGAGGCAACTGTTGATGGAGACATTTTCAGACTAATGGATACCTACTGACACTGAATGCTGACAATTATAGCCGATGTCAAACAGACAAAATATATAGGTCACTACATGACAGGTGAAATACTTTTTACAATTAAAAGTGTCTCATGGTGATTGGTTGATGCAGCACAGCCTACCAGCCAGGTAAGCAGTTGCAGGAGGGGGAGGATTGCAGTAGAGCTGAAAGTCCTCGTGGCGCCGCTTCCAGGCCCATGTGTCTCTTGAAAGTGTCGGCTTCAGTTTGTTGTCATGTAGGATGTTTTCTCTCCATGGCTGGAAGAGAAGAGCAAGGTTAATATCCATGTCCTATCATATGCTAATAGCATAGAGAAAGAAGGCCGAGTAAATCATAAAAATGTTACCCCTGTGCTAAGATTCATGGGATTGCCAACAAACTGAACACACACCTTTCTCAGCTCTTCCACACGAGCCTCATCTGGGTGTCGAGGGTGCACTTTGGAGTCATTGATGCGCACGCGTGGGAACCAAACGGCAGGGGTGGCGGTGCTGGAGTTTGAGCCCTTTTCCGCAGTCACGTGTCCTGGCTCCACTGTAGCACTGTGATATTGCTGACTGTAGGTGAACCTCCGCCCCGGAGCCTGGAGTTATCACCAGAGAAGCACAATGCATTTAACTCAATCTTTTTGCCAGACACTTCCGGAAAAGTGTTTCCCTCGAATATTGCGTATTCTTGCCATGGTGTTCGCAGTTGGCTTGTGTTGGATTTTTAAAGATGCACCATATACAGTATGTACCTATAAAACACTTTATATTTGATACAGCATTCAAACCTGGGCCATCACTTTGCGGCGCTGCTCCTTGGCGCGCTCACTGGAGTTGAAAGTCTGGATGCTGTAGTTGTGTACCGGCCCGGCCGCAGACAGTTCCATCCCAAACGCAGCGGCCTTTGGCTTCTGCAACCGCTCACTTTCCCTGTGCACCTTTTTGACATTGTCCTTGGAAATGATGTAACACATGAGTGGCTCTAATAAACACGTTGTATTATACTCAGAATGATTTAGGCCCACAGACCTGAATGAAGTCCTTGGGCGGTTTAAGCAGCTGGATGTTGCGTTTCCATTTCGCGTTCTGGCTTTTCCCAACAAAAAGACCAAGCGACACAGGTCTTTTTGTTGGCAGAGTGGGCATGTCCGCCTCCGTGTTTGCCCCGGCTCGGTGCTTCCACTGGTCGCCATATGTGCCATAGTTCTTGCTCATGCCGAGGATCATGTCAGCTGAGGGGAAGAGGTCGCACTGGACCACGTCTTTGAGTTGCCTCGCTTGACAAAGCTGGCTCAACCTACGGTAGAAAGAATACAAGCCTTTCTCAGATATTAAAAGGGGACACATCCTGAGGTCTGAGGATCTCCACTCATGGCTTTAGAAGTACCTTTTGCAATCCGAGCGTACTGGGCTTAAAGAGACAGGCACAAAAACGAAGTGCTGAATACAGGTATATTCAGACAGACAAAATACTGTGTTTCTTTTTACATTCAAGCATAAAAACATGTTCTTGAATAAACCCAAAATACAAGTATGAACCTGAAAATGAGCATGATATGTCCCCTTAAATAAATAGTTACCATAGTGAAGTCTAGTGTGCCGTTTATTGCACATTTTATCGACAAATATACATGGCCATTCATGTATATAGTCAACTTGCAATAGATTATCTTATGCACAAGTTTGAAGGATCATACCAGTGTTTTTACTGCTTAAAATTATACTTTAGTTACATGATTTGTATTGTGGTTTAGTTTATTTAACACCAACATAATCAAGGTCTTCTTAGTAGGTGCATTATCATAACTGAGTATTCCATCTGTAATGAAGACCATTACAGCTGTTAGTTGGTACAGTATTCATGTAGTAAATCCCAGTAATGGTCGCTTAAGACCACGTACTCTCACTATATGGGTACCTTAACAAAGCTTGGAAGCAGGGTTGGGGGACCGTGCCTCTAACGTAGACCCGAGGCTGTCTCATGATGGTCTCTAGTGACTTGTTTAAATGGATAGGTCTGAGGCCCACATCTAATGAGTCGTAGATGCGCCTGAAGAAATCCAGGCCTGAATTGTAGAGGACTATCACCCGCTCCTCCTCACTCCCACTTAGCCTGCAAAACATAACACAAGCTTCAGGGTTCTCATTGGAATCTAAACACAGTATCCAAATAGACAGCACAGCTGAAAACTGTTAGGGCGAGATAGTGTCCGCGGGCTTACTTCATAGGAACGGCCTCCCAAAGTCTCCTCACTGCTCTACGTTTCAGCCCTTCAAGAACAAATATGTGTTGCGTCTTATCGAGCACATGGAATCCCGTAACGAAATCCAGATCCTGGCTCTTGTCGTGCTCGAAGTTCATTGTGTAATTTGATAGGGCCTGCTCTATGTTTTCCGGTGAGCGCGAGCCCAGATGGAAAGCTGATGCGTTGATTCTGAGGATCTCCAACCTCAGCTTGGTCATCATGGAGAAGTTGTTGTAGTCGAAGAGGTAGATGATGCGCCCAAACGGACCAGCACAGCTGTCATCATTAACGTTGAGTGGACGAGATACCTCAACCTCGACCTTGAGGTGGGAATTGGCTTTAAAATAATGGCCTGGTGGCATGGGCTGCCTGCTCGTCTTCCTGTTCCGCTCCATGTCAAGGGAAGGGCAACATTTGATTTGCAAGTACTCCTTGAGGCTTTTCTTCTGAAGCAGCAGCTCAGAGAAGTTCAGCCTTGCAACACCGTGAGAGTTCACGACCGCTGTCTTCTGTTTTAATATGGCCGCCGCACCATAAAGGTCATCGCTATCTGAGCCTGTGCCAAACGTTGCTGCTGTTTTTGGAGTCTCTTCCAACTTTCTGTCTCGATCATGAACCTCTATCTCAAGAGGTGGACCTGAGAGGAACTCTCTGAGCTCCTGGGGACTCATCAACCCAGTCAGAATCACGTTCACATCTTTGAAGTAGATTTTGTTGCCATGCTTGTGGTAGTCTGTTCTGTGCATGTTCAAGTCACGGAACTTGTACTGGCAATATAAAGGCACACATTTTTCCTGGGAGAAAAAAAAACCATGCAGCTATGTCAAAGCGTGCAAATTGAATTTTGATTAAATAGGGAATGAGGAGGGACTGTATTCAACACACACATTCAACATGTACAGTTCAAGTCATGTATTCATTGTGGTATTGTTCAATGTATCCTAATAGAACAGTTTGTATGTTTCACAAAAAAGGTCACTTCTCATTTTACATTAATTTTCCTAAAATAGTCCAGCAACACGTGCCGGTTTCCGCTAATTACATGCATAGAGTCTTTTCAAAATAAACTTCAGTTTTCCCAGGAAACAACTTAGTTAAGTTGAGGCAACATTCCTACTTAGTTAGGTTTAGGAACAGTTAGTGGGTTTGGATAAAATATGTACAAAAGTGTTGTTTCTTAAGTACGGAGGTTATGTAACAAATAAATCAAAGAAATGTTGACCTGGTGTGGGTCAACTGCCCGGTGTTGGTTTTTAATGTCTTTATACAGTCTTTTTTTCCTGGTTCATGATTATGTAGATTAAATATGAATTGATTTTGTGGTCTATCTACAAATTAAACCCCATTCATTGTCTTTGGTATAGCTACCAACGCTGTATGACAACAGCCGGCATTGTCAATAAACAGTGAGATGTAAGTCGCACCTGTAGGACGTGGAAAGGGACCGGCGATGAAGGCATTGAGGTGGCGGACATAATGGTGATGACCAGTGGATTGAGTTCAGCCTTCAGTTGGTCAGATATTAGCGGTCTGTCCAGAGAGATGTTGAACATGACCTCAAATACACCAGATGAAAATGCTGGCAAGCGCTTAGTCAATGAGGTCTCACCTGGCAGTCACAAAAATAAAAGAATACAACTTTTTGTTTGCCATGTTTAACGTTTGAAAATGTAAATCTTATGGCGCAACACTTTGGTCCAGACATAAATGTCTCAACAAACATGGCTAGATCTCTCTTTCGGCCTCTCATAATACTATAAAGACAAAAGTGACAAGTGTGGTTGAACTGGTCATAACCAGGCGACAAATAGAACTGATGATGAGTGGTTGCAGGGAGACATTTCTTTTTTAAAACACTGTTTTAGCTATTAAGCTACTCACCTGCCAACAAACAAATGGGACTGATTTCCACTGAGATGGTGCCATTTCGTTTGATATCCTCAAGGTTGAAAGCATCAATTGTGGGTTTGGCAAGGGGATTCAAGTCTATAAAAATATCATAGCTCTCATGAAAGTATATTGGCATGACATTGAGCAAAGATATATAATAAAACACCAGTGTGCATACATAAACCGTAGCATAATTTACCATTGATTAGGATTCCATTATCAATAAGGCAAAAGTTGTAGATGTACCTGTTTCTGAGCCCATCTTTGTATTGGAATTAAACAGCGTATCACTTCTGTTCTTTTTAGATGTGTTGGACTTCATCTCACATAAGGATCTCAGTTTGTTTACCATGGTCTCGATATTACCTTCGAGTAAAGTTTCATTATATAGTTTCATATAAAACACAGTATACACAATATGTATATGTAATGTTTGGGGCGTTTTTTGGACAACTTGATGCTCACCACATGTGTCCGTTGCATCTTCAGGCTGATCCTGTGTCCATCGGAAGGGCTTCATTCTATTACAGCGGGCCTGGCTGGACAATTTGCCCCCACTGTTCCATATCTGGAGCGTGATCTTATGAGTAGGTAAACTGATCAGCAGCTCCCTGTTGACTCTGATCTTGAAATCCTGGGTCCAACCAACCCATGTCTGATCTCCTTCATTCCACGTTCTAAGAATCTGTTACACATATTGTTGTTGCATGAGAGGCATTTACTATAGAAAATGTTATTAACCAGCAGGGTGTTTTGAAAGGGTTTGTTGGCAGAAATCATCCACTCTGATAATTTACTGTAACTCTAGCTGTTTATTATTGCTCATTCAGGATGCTCCTGCATTGTTCATAAATGAGACACACAGAGTCATGGTTACCTTGAACTCATCTTCTTTGTAAATTGTTGCTACTGGCCCGAACACCACTATGTCCACTTCGACTGTCTCCATATCACCTGGCAACAACTTGTATTGAATATGAAAGCAGCTCTGAGCTTTATAGACCTTCCCCATAACGGTAGACAAATCCGTTTTGGCCTTTCCAAGAGCTTCAGGGGTATCAGAGTCTTCCCCTAAAAAGGGGACAAGTGTGTGTAAATGAGATTAAGGATGGCATAAATCTGTGATCGGTTTCTTATATTATAGTATTGATTTCAGCACATTGAGATTCCCACACTTAACTCATACTACTGACCTTCAGTTTTGAGTACTTTTCAATAACCCTGTGGAGCTTATGTCAATGGTTCATATATTTTGAATGACAAATGTACCTCTTGGGAAAGCTAGGGCAATGTCAACTGTCCACGTGACGTAGTTGTCGCTGTCATCTGTGCACGTCGGGATATCCTCAGGTGAACCCGACCTATTTTCCAAACCATGCTCCACATACAACAAATCAGTCTCAAGGACGGTGACATCTTCCTTTCCTTTATGAGTAACTTCTCCAGCATAACAGTCCGATGGTGGATTACAAAGACCCGTCTCTGACATGTTGGCCATGTGGTCTTATTTCACTGTAACATTTTCCATGGAAGACATTGAAGGTTAGAAACAATTGGCACAAGACAGTTATTCATCACTCTCCCCTTCCTAAACATTTGTGTACTTCATGTGTGTAACATAGCTACTATGAAACAACAATATCTTAAAATACTTAATCAATCCTTAGTTACCCCTGAAATGTCCAGTCATTTCCAAAGCCATTAATTAACTATTAGATTTTAATATACCCTTTTCCCCTATCCATTTATACATTAGATTGTCATATGTGTGTCAATAATGATCAACTTTAGTTATTAATGTTGGGATAGGTTTAGTAGGAGGTCTGGAATATTTTCTTGTGAAAATGTATATTTTTAATGGATTCTATTTCAGTACTCAGGTAGGAATGGTTTTACACTCTGAAGGGGATGAAAAACCCTTACATTTTACCCCAAAAAAGGAGGCTTACGCCTCAGTTGTGGGATAC
This sequence comes from Cyclopterus lumpus, assembly GCF_009769545.1. Classification (NCBI taxonomy): domain Eukaryota; kingdom Metazoa; phylum Chordata; class Actinopteri; order Perciformes; family Cyclopteridae; genus Cyclopterus; species Cyclopterus lumpus. The sequence continues at coordinate 7,786,324 of NC_046970.1, read as the reverse complement.
AGGTTCCCTAAAAACATAGCCTTGCACTTAATTATTACATTAAACCCTCATTATCCTACTATCAGTAAGTCAATTGGTGGAATGTTCATGGAATAATCAATACATTAATAAGGGAATCAGTTTCATTGTGAGCTTGAAATGAGACTTTAACAGCAGTTTTTATTTTAAATTCTGCTAACATTAGCTAGCTACGGTATAACCAGGGGTGGAAGTGATGAATTATACTTGTCTTACTGTAACAAATTCAGTTTGGGATTTTTTTTGAGTAGACGATTTTTTACGAGTACTTAAGTAATCATCAGTTATTTAACTACTAATGCTATTTATCACAAGTAGTTATAAGTGCATCAGTTATCAATAGGAAGTATTCATAATTTTTTTCTTGCAATTATTAATGAAATAATTTAATTATTTAGGACTTTGAGGTGGTAAAGATTTGCAAGGGTGCCCGTTCAGACAGGTGAGTATGATGGGAGCCAGAGCCTTCAGTTATCAAGCTCTTCTTCTATGGAACCAGCTTCCACTTTCAGTCCGGGGGGCAGACACACTCACTACATTTAAGAGTAGGCTTAATGGTGCGTTCACACCAAACGCGTACTTTCCTATTTGATAACGCTTATAGTTAGGGCTGGTTCAGGTTTGCCATGGTCCAGCCCCTAGATTTGCTGCTATAGGCCTAGACAGCTGGGGGACATCCACAGATACACTGAGCTCCTCTCTCCTCTTCTCTTTCTCTTTCTGATGAACTTTTCCTTCTTCCCTGGAAGTGCTTTCTCGCCTCACAGGTTTCCATGGATTGTGGTTATTCTGGACCCTGGTCTTGCCTCCTGTCATGGCCGTGCTTACGCCAACCCTTCTCCAGTTCCTTCCGTATTAATTCATGCACCATTAAAGCACATTACTAACTTTATCTGGACCCTGGTCCTGCACGATACCTACTGCTATTATCATTATTAGTAGTAGTTGGATTGGTAGTAGTATTGCCAATACCACTGATTTTAATATCATTATAATTCTACTATATCCACTGTTGCTGTTATTATTGGTAGTCGTAACTTTTTCCATCATGCCTACTACCTATTATATTAATAATTTATGTAATATCCATTGAATGTGTTGTTACTCTGTGATGTTGTTCATTCTGTACACATAGCATATATCGTACTTCTGTCCATCCAGTTTGTCCTGTTCTGAGTTGAGGTCCCGGGACAGAGGATGACGTATGTGTACAGATTGTAGAGCCCTTTGAGGCTAATTTGTAATTTGTGATTTTGGGCTATAACAAATAAATGTAATGTAATTGAGTACAACACCACACTGCTGAACTCTCAAAACGTCACAACAACAACAACCACTTAGTTGCATTGCAAGTGTGCACGCTACCAGGAACATAATAAGCAGAGAAACAAAAAGAGTAAAAGCTGTGCACTTTCTCCTTCACTTGCAGCCGCTGCCAACGTTGTCTTCTTTGTTGGTGTTTTATTGTGTCGTCCTTTTCATCTTTTTTTCCACAATTTTTGTTTCAAACTCTTGTTGCTAATGTTGTTTGAGTTAGGTATAGGTTGTAATACGTTTAGCGTTACTTAAGCACATTTTTACAAAATTAGTTAGCTAGTGTACTTCAACTTGAGTGAATTTATTTAACAGTCATGTTTAATAGCACCCTGTCCACTTCTCAGGTAGTTAAAGTTATTAGTCAACGTTAGTGCCCGGTCAACGTCACTGCCCGGTGATGTGTTTTTCGTAACCGAAATAAGTAACTAGCTAGCTAGCTAACGTTAGCTACTTATTTCATAAAGATAGGGCTGACTAAATAATACTAATAATTACTGCAATTTCTCTGTCAGCTATGTGTTTCAACGTTCATATTAATATTAAAACATTTCGACAGCACATTTTACAGTTATTTCCTTTGTACGCTCACCGCAGCTGCTCTCGGTCCAGATATGAAGACTCTAATGTAAAGTACTCTTGAGGACGTCAACGTGACTTCACCTTGCATGTCAGTTCATCAACGAGACTTCCGCACATCTTGACACTTCATCTGGTCCGTCAGTTTCCGTAGCTGCTAACTCATTTAAGTAGCTATTGTTAAACTAAATGAATGTTCATGTTCATGTTATCTTCCGTTGTAAAGCGCTGAGCTGTCACACAAACTTAGGGCAATGCGTTGCCATGAAAACCACTCTCGTGAAGGAAGGGGGCGTGTCGATGCCATCGCGTGCTGTTTTGAACAATTGGACACTCCATTGAGCAATTTGACAGCATAACAGGAATAGTGTGAAAGCCAAAATGAGTGTGTTCCAACTACAGACAGAAAAAGAAAGAAAAACAATTCTAGCAACAAAAAGTGCGACGGTTTGCATACCCATACTAAACAGAGCGTATCTCCTCTACCACAAAGGCTATTTGAATAATGTTGGTGTTATAATAAAAGGAAACACTTGGGAGAATACTTCAACTCTTTAAATATCACCAAAACTCACAGGGAAAATAATAAACCAGCATAATACGGGCTGCATGTTGTAAAGACGAATCTTAACACATTTACATGAAAGCATGGTAGGATATATAGCCTATAAACATGGAGAGGAACCTTTATGGAGTGTGTCATTATCCCAGTGGTGGGATGTAAGAACATTCACTGAAGTAGGTTATACTGTACTTAAATACAATTGTGACGTACTTCTGATTGATCGACATCTTTATTTCTGTGGAATGCACATAATGTGGCCAACCCTCCAAAAACACAGTGGACACACTTTCAGTACATTTAATTAAATTGTAATATGAATGGTTACTTCACCGCTCGATCTGAAACTAAAACGTTCTGCCTCCTCTCCCAGACATGCAAACAAAACAAAAAATCTGCTTAAAAAAAAGGTTCCTTTCCTGAAGCACAACTTAAGTTTTCCATCCAGCCAAAATAAATCCATACATGGAAGTACTTATACTTAAGAGTAAAACAAAAAGTGCCACTTATTTTCAATCTCCTCGAGCTCACACCACGAACAGAGTATGTCCTCCTTTGGTGGAACTCAACGTATGAACGAACACACGAAAGCAGGAATAATTACGTATTATTCTGAAATGGGCTATTCGGCATGATGAGTACCATACTTTTGTACACTATTTTGATGCTTTTGTTTTTTGCAAATAGAATTTTAACTTTTGATGCTTTTGTTTTTTTGCAAGTATAATTTTCACTTTTACTTGTTAGGCTATTTTTACATTAGTACTTTCACTAAAATATCTGTGTATAGGCTATACTTCCTACTCCACTGGTGCTGATGCAGATGAGCATTATTGAGTTCAGAAAAAAAAACTGCATACAACGAGCTCATGCATTTAGTGCATAAGGCATAAAGCAAGGTGCAATAATAAAGCCCATTATGAGTTTTAACTCTGAGTAAAAGACCACGCAGTTAAAATTCCTCAGTAAAAAAAAAAGAAAGACAGATAGGCTCTGCTCCACAGCGTATTAGTCTCCTGGGCATCTTACATCTTAACAAGGTCTGACCCAAAGCGAATGACAAAAGTTTACGCAGCTGGTGGCAATTACACCCATATAGCCACGGCGGTACGAGACTGCTACAGTGGGGCTATGTGTGTATGTTACCGACTCCTGGTTGGGAACCCCTTTTGGGGTTTTTTAGGGTGGGGGGGGGGGGGGGGGGGGGGGGGCTAAATTCAAACTTGCTTCGTTTCTTAACACACGCCTCGTTTCAGCTGCGCCACTCCGCTGTCGAGCTTCTGCCGGATAGGATGAACATGAACACGAACACACACACACACACACACACAAACACGCGTGCGGGGCTACGGTAGAAGGAACACAGTAACCGCGTTGAGTTTGAGGAAATATGGTGTTTCTCGGTGGGAATGATGGACGTAGTAGACTCCATTGATCCGTACAGTCGACCGGCGCGCAGGACACAATGGGTGGTCAGCACTCTGGCTTACCATTACGGACTGGACCGGGGGGTGGAGAACGAGATCATAGTTCTGGCTACCGGCTTGGATCAGTACCTCCAGGAGATCTTCCATCATATGGACTATCATGGCGGGGGGAAAATCCCCGTCGAGGATTTCAACATTCTGTGTGACGTCCTGGGACTAAACAAAGACTCGGAGGACACGGAGTGCACCGGGGTCCTGGACAACCTGCCCGACGAGCTCACCTTCAGACACTTCCACGCCAAGCTGTGCGGGTACTTCAGCACCAAGGCGGGGCGCCAATACGAGAACGGCCGGCTGCTGGTCGGGAAGGACAGCGAGCACATAGAGACTCAGATCCGCCTGCGGAGCCCCCTGAGGCGGCGAGAGAAGCTTCTGTCCGGGGGCGCGAGCAGCGACTCCTGCCCCGCCGCCGCCGCTGGGGTTGGTGGTGGTGGGCGGCACGCCTCCGGCTGCAGGCTCGGGTCCTGCACCAAGGAGTGCTACGAGGAGATAGTGGCGCTGGAGGAGGCCGAGGACCGGATAGCAAAGCTGGAGGACGAAAACGCAAGTTTGCGCGAGCTCATCGAAGACATGCGCGCCGCACTTCAGAGCAGCGACGCCCGCTGTTTGGCTCTGCAGGTGAGAGCACGAGGGTGCTGAACTCACACAACCCTGCTCATGTTTTGTCGTCATTAGAAATCATCTATCCAGCATTAGTTAATAACTCATAACCATTATTACGGCCATAATTAACAAGTTACTGTGTAAACCCTTTTTGCAAGTTGCAAGTCGTAGCCTACCCATGTTTCCAAAAGTCCTTTAAACATGTCCACAAGTATTTAATATTACGATAATCCATCAAGTATGTCAATAAGTGGATCATAAATAGATTTTAACTCAGGTAGGAGGAGTGTTGAATTAAAGGAGCTACTGTCGTCCTAGAGGAAGGTGAACGTCAGCTATATTTGACACAACCTTGCAACCAGCGGCTTCTAACTGATCAGCATGTGTTAAATAAACCGGGTATTAATAAGCCCATAATTCCTAATTAGTGTAACAGACGTATTTGTTTATCATGTTCTATTGTCCATTATCTCTTAATTTCCAATGGTGTATTTATATAGACCAGAGATTCCTTGTGTGTGCAAACATGCTTGGCAATGAACCTTTTCTGATGAGCGACTCTCTCACGTTTATAAAGGCAGACTCGATGGCTTGAAGTGAGAAACATAATCATAATCCTTTCTTTTGTGATTTAATTAAGGACGTGATTATCACAGTCACAATGGCAAGAGATCGTTACTGAAAACCAAAGACTCACATATTGCTCTTATGAATGGCTCATAACTGAGCAATAGGGCGTCAATTAGTTATTTATTAACCATTGACAAAGCATTTGTTACAATTTAACTTAAACGTTATAACGTGTACAATATAAATACACTGTGCAATAATAGTTATAGCAGTTATTCTGTCTGTAATAGTTCAACTATTATGGATTCTTTGCTGTTTTTTTACAGTTTTTTATTACTTATTTATAAAACTGGTTTTGATCTTGTTTCTTCTTACTGTCTCTTGTTTGCACTACACCATATGCTGCTGTACATCCTGTACATTGTATCAGAACGCAGTACTAAAAAATGACCCTTTATTGATTATTTATTAACATTTATAACTGCAGAATTAATGGAAAGGGAGAAATCCAACAGCTGCTGACTCGCTTGCTTATTATAAAAGTATATTAAAGACAGACCAGCAACAAGATAGATGTTTTTCACAAACTGGTAACCCAAATGTTGTTCTTAACAAGGGGTCTATAACCATTGGTTACAACATTTACATGTATGTGACGGTGCAATTTGGTTTAAGGGAATGTCTTGATCTGGTCCCCTGTTATCACCTGTTGCACTTCTTTTTTTCAGGTAGGACTATGGAAAAGCCATTCCAAGCATAAACCAGAGGATGGCTGCCTCGCCGCCCACCAGAAACAAGCAAGCCAGAAGAGTTTGAGCAACCTGAAGAGCCTGCAGAGCATCATCCACGAGATAGAGCTGCTGCGGAGCTCCAGAGACCTGCAGGTAGAGGAGGCCATGCTGTGTAACGAGAGGATGGAGCAGGAGCTGTGGACCTCGAAGGAGACCGTGGCCACCCTGGAGGACTGCAACCGAACCCTGAAGAGGGAGCAGGTGGGCATGAGGAGGAAGGTGGAGGAGGCCAGGCAGGCGCTGCTCAGCGGCCTGGGTAAGGTGAAGGAACTGGAGGCCAAGGCCAACCATGTGCCGACGCTGCAGAGGCACGTCCTCCAGCTGGAATCAGAGCTCCTCTACTACAGGTGAGAAACCCGGGAACACTGTCACTCGTGTAGCATTTCTTTTCATTTTTCACAACACGATCAACACCATGAATTTCTAAGAGAGACTGTTCAAAAGTCTTCTCTGCTATTTCTATTTGTGCAATTATTGTTGTTGTTCAGACCAAGCAGCAACCTCCAGTTCTGTCTAGTGAAGCCAATGTGGAATTTTTGTAATACTTGCATTCACTCTACTGACTTTTCTGATTTTCTTTAGACGTATTAAAAAGGTATCTTCTTGTGATTTTTTCATTGGTGACATGTAAATGCATCAAAAGAAATGCCTCAATGTCACAGAAAGAGGGCATAGACTAGACAAAGCCCTTTTTTTTACCTCTTCATTACGTCCTATCAGCTGTCAAAACACTGAGTAAAACAAGTGTCAGGCCGTTCATCATGTCATGAGAAAGAAGAGCTTGTTTTGGCCTTTGTGGCCAGAGTGAGCCATAATAAATAATAATCCCTCTTTGAGTAAAATTACTCTTGTTTACTTCTGGCCATACGCCTGGAAAGCTCCGCCATGCTACTTATGAAGGCTTGATGTGGTGTACTTTCCCAATTTTCAGACTTGTTGTGTTTAAGTCTATTTAACAGGCGTCGTGTGTGGCGGGCCGTCCCCGCCTGAGCTCCGCTACTGTTCATTGTGGTGAAAGTAAGGGTGTAATTGGACTTTTTAAAGTACAGAGCCATTGGGTTTAATGTTTATCTCTGCGTTTTTTGTACCTGCTCAGACCATATAATCAGTGTCTACAGGTCTGATTGTCTAAGGTTTATTATAGACTCTTAAGACACAGTCACATACAACCAGACCCATATGAGTAAAATCTTCTCTACTACCTGCCTTAAGGTAATTCTAAATAACACATTTCTCAACAACAATACCGTTTTTCTATCCCTAAACTCCGCTAATCTATGCAGACTGCGTTCCAAAGTCTTTTCACTGCCCTTCCATTGATACCCTAATGGAAAATAATTCAATGCTACAAAGGCCCTGACTTGTCAAGAGCGAGCTCCATTGAGTGAGAACCTCAACGGACTGACCGTTCTCATCAATCTCTCCGCTCACTTCTTTCACTCTGCTCCCGAAGGAACAATACCACACAGTCACCCCCGTCCTATATGGATCTTAGCAACCAAGCCCCATGAATATTCCCCCCTGAAAGCCTCAATGCTTGCTCAGTTGTGTCTCATCTGAAGATGGGGCTAGGGGGAAGGTGCAAGTTTCACTCCTTCACATATTGCTTAAAACTGTTGTGGCTTTCACATCACGGGATGTGAGCTATTGAACCAAAAGTCCAGGTCGTATGATTAGTATGAAAATATGTGTACCGTACAGGTACACACATTCTCTGAGCTTTTTAACCACTTTTTGAAGTTGTCAGACTTAATATGAGACAACAAGAGACTCCGCCAGTAATAGAAGTTTTACGTAATGTTAATGTTAGCTAGGTACAGATGTTGGCGTCTGGTTGCGTTCTTCGTATTTTTTCGTTAACCTCCGTCGTCGTTGCCACTGAGATGAGGAGATGCAAGTGCAGGGACGAATAGTTTCAGAGGTGGTTTGTACCGGCCAAATGAAGTAAGCTGTCATTTTTTATCCCGAAAATCCCGTTTGCATGTAACACACACGAAACTTCGTCTGACTCCCTTACAACTTCTTCACAGTTGGAGTTGAGCAATTCTGTGTCGCTGCCAGACACACACACAGGGCTGAGGTGAAGTTGGTTCTTCAAACACTTAGCAGGCTCCAATCAAGTCGTATTATGACAGCATCTTTGGCGCTATCTTTCCCAACCCGAATACCCACTCATGACATTTGTCGTTTTCAAATAGAGTCATGTATTTTCCCTTTTTTCTTTTTCTTTTGGCTTCAAACAGGATGTTTTGAGGACTTTAATCAGTATCCCTTCAACTGTTAAACAGGTGAATTTGTTTAAATGGAAAGGTTTTAATAAAAAGTGATAAGAGAAAGAAAAGGTTTTGTCCCAAACCAGGACTCAATAAACATTCTCTTTTTTCTATCAATGAAATAGTTTCCACCATTTTGGGTCTTAAATTATATTGGTCACGGTCTTCAAAAACATTGAATTTTACTTTAAAAATGGTGCAAGAACCCCTGTTGGAGATGCAGTAGCATGTCATGGGGTCTGTTGAAATGATTGACCGTAACTTTATCCCTGAGGCTTATTTCTAAACTGCTGTGACAAGTAATGGGATTAACTTGGATGCTGCTGGATCTCAGAGATACAGAGTTACAGGGCTGGGGGAGGTTGAGAGCTGGCACTGCTACGGCCCTGTGGATTCCACTTAATGATAATAAAGATGAGGTTAGACAATACTTATTCATCCTTATTATATTAGAACAGCTAATATGAGAACTAACCCATTAGCCACCCATTTTACTTGGCATCGGTGCACTACTGAGAATATTTTTCTTCTGGAATTTATAAAGCACCCTTTTTCGTTGACCTTCTCCGTCAGATTGGTAAAAAAGAGATGGTTGACTTGTAAGTGTTGTTTTGAGCCCCTTTACCATCTCTGTTCGTAGACTGCTACTAACCGGAAAGTAACATGAAAAGTTGCTGTGGACATTGGTGAGGTGGCACTCAACGTTACACCCCTCCTTCTTCATGGAGCTGGGCGATATGGCCAAAATCCCTATGGGGCATTTCATATCTCGTTATAGGTTATTTTATATCGCTATAACAATACGTATATCACAATATAGGTTTTTTGGTAATTAATTAAATATATAATCTTAATTAAATAACCACACGGTAAAGCCTATTTTTGTAAAATTCTGTGTGAATTTAATATGTAAAAAATAAAGAGTCTGCCTATTTTGTCATTTTATGAAGAATTTATGTGCAAATAATCCGATTTTCAAAGAGATTTGAGTTAGTATGTTCTTCTATCAATTTAGACAACATAATTGTGTATCAAGATATCTCGATATATGGTTTCACCATGATACGATTTGATATATTATCATATTGTATTATCGCCCATCCCTAATCCCTCATGAAAAAAGTATATTTTTGGCGTTTTATTGGCATCACTATTTTTTGCCGTTATTGTCGAATCTGATGTGCACTTGCTAGTCTGCAAACATCGCCTGATGTTACAGCATCACTGCAGCGCATCTCGTTTAATTGACAGCTGATTAGCAAATAATCATTTTGTGTCAGAAGCCGGTGGGAAGTCTGGGAATTTAGAAAGCTAAACAGCTTTACAAAGTGACTTTTTGTTATCAAATTAACGTATTCTTTGAACCTTTAGCTAGCTACTTAGAAACAGCTAGCCAGCTATTGGTAGCTTGCGACTTGTTGGAGACCCCTTCTTTAATTGAAACGTTTGACATTTGAAAAATTGTTGCCAGGTGTTAAATGAGAAGATTGATACCACGCTCAAGCAGGTATCAAGCAGGCTGTTAGCTGTTAGCTAAGATGAGACGACTGGAATGCTTTACCAGCACCTTTAAAGTGTTACTAGTTACTAGTTAACACTTTATATCTTATTTGTTCAATCAGAACAAGATAATTAAGTGTAAAATGGACAGGTAATGGTTATGTTAATTTATAGGGGCGGGAAATTAGATTTTTGTTACTTTTGCAGAGAGCTAAGCTATACTGTTCCCCCTGTTTCCAGTCTTTGTGCTATGTGTTAAGCTACATTAGCTAGCCAGCTCATGGCTTTAGCTTCATATTCACTGTAAGAGTGTTCCAAAATGTGATTTGATTTCCTTTTTCGTGTTCATTATAATTTGGTGATACCATTTTTTCTCACCTAGAAAACCCCCCTTTTAATTCTCCATCAACATCCCAGCAGAAATCGGTTGAAAATCAGGAGGAAAATGTGGTCATCGGTATGAAACTTAAGATACGTGGGTGTTGTTGTGATTTCTTTGGCTTGTACGCCATAACAGAACTGAGCAAGGGCTGTGACTCTGACAGAAGTAGGTCAGCAAATTAAAGTCTTTGCATAGTGGGATAAATCTAAAATACCACTTTCAGTTCTGCATTCTATTCTAAAAGGCAAATGTAGTCTAAATCACTGTGGGCCAGAGGGATGAGACAATGGGGAGCACAGCGGTTAGGAACAAAAAAGAAACGAGGGGGAGGAAAGCCTACCATCTGGAGGAAGGAGCAAACACTCGACTGTTTGTTCATGAAATGCCGAAAAATTTTTTTTAGAGGAATGGCTTCATTCAGCTTTCCATCTTCTTTTTTTTGTGTGTGCTCCAAACAATCTAGAGTGGAGATGTAAACTTACTGGTGTTCCAGAATGTCTTCAATTTTAATATTGTCTCCATTCCAGGTGTCTCTATTTATAGTCCCGGAATTTCTAGAGAGCCAAGCACATGTCTCCTAAGTGTGCAAGTTTAAACCTCTACGAGGGGAGGCATAATCTCCCGGCCTTTTCATGCTCCCTGCGGGGCGTCCGAGAGCGGAGGAGTAGAGGGAGTCTTGTGGACCGCTTATCTACCTCCGCGCAAAAGCTACGGCATTGTGTGGAAGCAGGTGCCGCTGCAGCATTCTTACCCTTTCTAAGATAATATTTAACGCTGCCAAGAAGTGGGCTCCTTTTCACATTTGAGCCGCTGCCCTGCTTGCCCTCCCTCTGGTTTGGGGTATGCTGACATCAGCAGAAATACATCACACACTAAATATATTATGAAACTCATGCCACCCACGCTCGTTGGACTTCGCTCCCTCTACTTTTCAAACTCTCGTTTGAGGGGGGGAGGGGGTTCTTTGCACTTTGCTCGCAAACGAAAAGCTTCACCACCCTCTGTAAATGTTACAGCCATTGTTTTTGGGGGGGTTAAGTCCTCAGCTAGTGCTAAAATATTACCACATCCCTGAAGCCTCCTCATTTGTATCCTGGAAACCGCCCTCATTGTACGTGACCCAAGGGGATTAATATCCGACCCCAGGGCACCCGACGAGCACCGAACTTCAAGTTCAAGCTCAGGTACAGCGTGATCCTCGTTTGTAAACCGCTCGTCCGGGGGGGATGTAGGGGTGTGTTGATGGAAAGTTCACTTCAGCGGCACACTGTGATAAACACAAGGAGGACTCTGGGTGTCCCGGCTCTAACAACAAACAGCTGGTCTGCCCCCCCCCCCCCCCCCTCCAAGATGCCAGAAGAAAAGCTTTATACTTCTGCTAATAGGGCAGAATACAGGATCCTATTAATTAGAAATGCTGTGACATAGCACAGGATAAGTTCACTCCTGTGTGTGTTCTTGTGGGATTATTGTAAATGTGCAGTTAAACCAAAACTATGCTCTAAGAGAGGCTAAAAAAGCTTGGAGCAACATTAGCATTAATTTCTTCATGTTACAACCCTGAAGGGGAAATATCCATGGATGTATAAAGACAACTGGATACAGCGTTGGAAGCAGGGCCCTGTTCATTACCACGAAAGTCTCTCAGTGGCACGTGAATAAAAAAAGGTTGGACTGCCGAGTGTAACGTTACCTGGATCCTCAGGCGATTTTCTGCACCCGTGTGGGCCCAGAGTAAGCACACTCAGTTACCGGCTCATTCACATGAACGGAGGCAGGAGAACTTGGATTCACCACTCAAAAGAATTCTCTGATTTACAGACGTCTCTTTCCAAATGTAAGTCTATGGGGAAAAAAGTCAAAGTGGGCCCAATGGCATTCCGTGAGGGAGCCCGAAATTGTCAAATTTCATTCAAAGCTCTTTATTCTTCCTGTGGTGTACAGTAGCTTGTACCTAAATGCTCCACTAGCTAGTGGCTTACTTGGTCCGTGTGCCATTCCTGGGCAGGTAGTGCACAGTCAGAGCTTTTTCACCGCAAACAGCTGCCCGCTGCTGTTGGAAACACGGTTAACGAGAGCAGCGGGCCTGAACCAAACATTAAAGTAGGAAGCCCAAAACAGTGAGCGGAAAGAAGCTAAAACATTCAATGGAGCCGAGGCGAATTGCAAAACAGGCGATAGTTCTGGGGCGTGGGTTTGTCCCTATGATTGACACATTATATTGTAACCTGTTTATTAGTGCAACTAATGTGTGAATTGTCACTTCACCACCAGTGACACCGCTGCGTACATTTGGAAAAAAGTGGACCCAGATAAGTCCCAACTGTATGTCAGCTTGGACAGTTCAGTGGCTGATTTAAAACAGGAAAAGGTGCATTGGCCCATTTTCAACCCATTAAATGCAGAGTTTTATACATTTTGTATGAACAATTAACACAAGCATTGATATGTTTCATAATAGTGCAGTTGTATAATTTAGTCAACACCACTTTAAGTTGTTTTCTTGCAAAAAATTCGAGGAATGTCCTTTACGAGTTGTGGAAAATGTTCAACATTTGAATTAGAGTATATTGGGACACGAAGATAAATTCTGGTATAAAATGAGTTTTCATCAATTTATCCTTGCTCACATTTACACTTACAACACACTTTGATGTCTGCAGTGTATTTTACTTTGTCTCCCAGCAAAATAAGTCGAAGAGTAGATATTTTTTGGCATTTTGGCAGGTCAAACCCACCCAATGCTGCTTTTTGCATTCGGTACATTGATGAGCTCTGCGGCCGAAATACATCAAACTCCTTCGTCTGCTGCATCCTGGAAACCAATCCTGATCCGGGATGTCTGCCTGGACTACTTTCAGATGTCTGCGTTCATCCAGTTGGAATTCCCAATGCTCGGCACCATCACCAAAACATCCCGTCATCCCTGTCAGATGGAATCTCAGGCGCAGTCCAAAACTATTCAGAACTAGGTTTCATGTGACAGCTTAGAGGTCAATCTTTTGCGCCATAGCTTTAAAACGTAGGGTGTTTGTTTTGTCTCTCAAGACACAATTTAAATTGAAAAAGTTTTACCTCAATGCATGTCAATGGCCTTGCTACCTCCCACTAACCGCCATCAGTTAAAGTGCAATTGGTCACACCAATGCCTGCTTTAGAAAAACGTCCTCCACCACTTCATTCCAGAGTCCGAGCATCTCCGCGGCAACAAGCAAAGCTTTGTGAGCACGTTCTCGTCCGTGCACCAGCTTCGTGTCTGTGTCGTCGTCCCCCCTTCTTCCACCGTGGCCCCCACTAACTTAAACACGACTCTTCTGATTGATTGCCTGAAATCATGCCGCGATTATTGACCTTCAGTGAAGTCGTTTTCACCCCACTTTATGCGCCAAGGAACCGAAAAGTAGAACACAGAGGCAGAGTGTAATGTTGTCTTACGGCATATAGTCTGCCTCGTGCCAACAGGATATAAGCATGAGTGCTCTGTGACTTTTTCTTTTCTTTCCCTCAGAGTCAGGCTGTTGAAAAAAAACAAATTCTTTCTTTTTTTCGGCAAGACATCATCATCTGGAAACACTTATGCTGTGATTTACGAAGGCCCCCTATCGGATTTCCCCTCAACACAAAAGAGCAGACGGCAGGCGAAGCCTAGAAAACTCAAACCATCACAGAAAGATTGATCCGCGCAAACTGCAGCCTCCGTCTTTCTTTTTCTTTCTTTTTTACTTTCTTAAGTGACAAATGTTTGAACGTGCCTTTGACACGAGGGAAAACATGTCATACAGAACCAAAGTCTTTTCATCTGCAGATTAGACAAGCGTAGGAAACTGTTCATGTGCTTGGACATGTCTTTTGTTCCACCCAGTGTCACATCTTGCAAAGCGAACTCCTGCGCAGCAACAGCGCCTTTCTACCACTGACCCACTTTTACTGTAAAAAAGCCTTAAAGATGCCATGTCTGGCTTCAATTACCCCACCCACATTTGGCGTCCAACATCACAGGCCTATAAAAGTATCGTGGAGGTTGTAGATGTGGCTTAATACACACCGCCTTGTGTTACTTGATATGTTCCCTTTGATGCCGGCAAATGGTTTGAAACCGAACTTTTCGCGTCCGTGCAAAATGTCGATGGGCAGTTTCAGCCCCCTCGGCCCGCGTGCCAGTCAGACCGCTGTATTTAACTAGCAGTAGTTCTTCTCTGTTCAGGTCAGAGGTGTCGAAACTGCAACTCCCAGGCAGCACCGGGGCGGAGGAGCAGCAGCCCGGCGTCGGCAGCAGGCCGGGCCAGAGATGCTGCTCGGACTCCCAGCACGACCGATGCTCTCCAACGGGGCGTGCTGTGACGACGCCGGATAAAAGTAAGACACACTGCTCGTGAAAGTCCAGAGTAGAATGTACGTCTCTACTGGGATGTTGATAAAGAGAGTAACTCATCCAAATAGGAACCAGTCTCACTATTCAAAGCGATTTTTACATACCCTCTATAGGGCTTCAACTCCTTTTGTGTATTATTCATTCTATAAAACACGTCTAAAATATTGTGTATGTGTAAAAAGTAACTCCAAGACCAAAGTGACACTGTACTGTTTGTTTTGGTCAAACCAACAGTCCAAACCCCACAGATGTTCAGTTGTCCATGATATGAAACACGGAGAAGCGGGACATCCTCACGATGGAGAGGCTCGAGCCACAGATCGGATGGGTTTTTGCCTGAAAACGATAATTTGGCCACCAAAATAGTTGCAGATCAATTTTAGCTTGATCGACTAACCGATGAAATGTTTCAGCTCGAGTCTCAATCCTTTCTCCCCCCCCCCCCCACACCCACACCCACACCTTTGGCTATACGGCCCTCTATGATAATGACTATAGTGATTGCATTAACCACGATGGTGTGTTGTGTTCGTCTAGTGGAGGAGCAGCTGTTTCGTTCGGTGGAGGGCCAGGCGGCGTCCGACGAGGAGGACGATAAGTTGACCGACGATCAGCAGCGGCAGGTGGACGAGGTGAAGAGGATCTTGACGAGGCTGTCCTGCTGCGGGGAAAGGTACCGCACATTCCAGAACCAGATCTCAAAGCGGGGCACACAGCTCACAGCAGTTGCTCTCTATGACGCTAGCGTTACATCTTCTACATATATACTATTCACATTCGTTTGAGCAAAATGAAGAATCAAACAAGTAGAAATATATACAAAATAATGTGTTGATGTATTATATGGTGTTTTTATGTGAGAGTCCATTTAGGACTCTCTTAAGATGATAATGTAAACTGTCTACTGTATGTAATAATAAACCTAAATTGTTGCCCTGAATTGCTAAACAAGCACATTTCATAAAAAATGCAGCACAAAGAGGGCGATCCCTGAGCATATTAAAAAGAAAATGGAAAAGCTGTTTGACTTTTTAAACGTTTTTATGCAACATAAACAATGCAACCTCATTTCCATTCATGCAAATAAGTCAAAATGGAAATGCAATTTTCTAATAATTTGAAAATAAAAACAGCATTTGACATTTAATTTTAAAAGACTCAACCTGCTGTACAGTGAACAATGATCAAATGCAATATGCAAACACAGCACTCCCAGTCTAACGCATTTACATTTGTATGACGTGTCAAAATTAAAATGCAATCGGTCCATCCCCCCCCCCTCATCAAGGCGGGTCTTCAGTTAACTCAAATAACACATGCATTTTTGCTAAAGTCCCCTATGGGCTTCCTTCCATACAGGAATTTAGATTTGATCCTTGTTTCAAAACACAATTTTTTTTTAACAAGGCAGCAGGATAGAGGCCATGCTAGCTTGTGTTAGTGTGCTAAAAATGTTGCCCTGTGTTGTTGATAAGGTGCGACGACAAGGCGTTCAAGAAACTGATGTCCAATTATGGGAGCTCGAGGAGCGAGGAGAGCTGCAGCGCTGTGGTGGAGCTCCTGGAGAGGGTGGCCAGGTTGCATAAGCAGCTGGAGCTAAAGGAGAGCCAGGCGGAGATGGACATGGACCAGGTACTAACCACCACTGACCTCCCATCACACCCTGGTGGGCGAATCACGGTGTCCTCTGCCACGGGTCCGCTAAATGCGTTTACATGAAACTGTTCTCTCTGGACAGCGTCCTGCCTCGCTTTGCGTCCTGCGTCACTCTGTGGCCGCGTCCGCGTGGCGTCAGACTAGATTGGAGAGTTGTTATGAAAGTGGAGGGCTTCAAAGGCAAAACCACAGCCAGTGGCATGATCCTGCAGCTTCCACCTAACCAAACCTCCGGAACCAGAGTGTGTGTGTGCGTGCGTGCGTGGGTGTGTGTGTGTGCGTGTGCGTGTGTGTGTTTGCAGCTGTTTCTCACTGGAGTCGAACCTTAGAAACACTCATCCCCCGTCCCCCTCTTGTCCCGCATGACACTTATCATAAATTAAAGCCCTCCCGTTTCAGCCGAGTAGTATTTTCACAACATAGGAGGACGGGCAGAAGGGGAGCCATGACATAATGTGTTTCCAGAACGTCTCAGTGCGCCGAGAGGAAAAGCTAAACAAAGTCACGACTGTGAGGCTTTGTTTATGCGCAGGATGTGCGGGGTGAGACCTCTGTCCTCCAGTACGCCATGACGTAAAGATGCACCGCAGGGATTTCCAACCTTTTTGGCAGACAAAACCTACATTACAATAAAAGACTCACTCTCGCCCTTAACATTTGACAAACATTTACGTTGGGTATATTTATATTGAATTAAGCTGTTAAGCAGGCCCACAGGGCAATAATGTAACATTACCGAGTTTGACACATCCAGCTGCTCTTGCAAGATTGTCAACTTCTGTACATCCTGAGAATATATCTTGTGTTTCTTCAGAAAACAGGAAAAGACTGACACAGTGTTGGTTTTTGGTGACAATAACAATTTTTTTTTCTGGCTAGGGTTTTATTTTCAATATTATTTATGAATATTTAATGGTTATATATATATATATATATATATATATATATATATATATACATGTGGTTAATATATTTATATCCAGCTTTTCAGATTATTAAAAGAGCATTTCAAGGTTTTATTGGTCCTCTATAATATTGAACTGAATATTTGGGCTTTAAGTCGGACAAACTGCTTGCACGTTGTTGGAGGGTGTGCCGTTCGGCTCGATGCCCGTTTGGAGTGGGCCAACTGATTGAGAACCGCTTGTCGCTTGTTGACTGCGGGGAAATAAAAAGAGTTTGGTTGTAACTGCCATCCCCCTGATTGAAAGACGGGCATGCTAACCACTGACCCAGTCGCCCGACAAACCAAGCGGCAACCTCCAATTCAAGTGTCTTAAAACTTGCATTCTCTCTACTGGTCATCAGGGGGCGACTCCTCTGGTTGTATAGAAGTCTATGAGAAAAAGACTAACTTCTCTTGTGATTTATTACCTCAGTAAACATTGTAAATGTGAGTTTATGGGCTCACTCTCTAGTTTCAAGTCTTTTTCAATACAGCATGATGTTCATTGAGTAAATTATGGTCCATTTAGAGTCAAATAGACCATAAAGTAGAGTATGCTTTAGGGCGGGCCTACTATGATTGACAGATCTCTACCAGAGCCATCTACGGTGTCTCTACGTTACTCCTCTTAACTCTACTTCCACTTGCAAAAGTCAAGATGGCAACAGCCGTAATCCAAGATGGCGACGGCCAAATTGCCGAACTCGAGGCTTCAAAACATCAGTCCACAAGCCAATGGGTGACGTCACGATGACTATGCCCTCTTCTTATATACAGTTTGTGGTTGTAACAATAGTACGTCCAGCATCCAGAAGTAAAACTATTGTCAGTGAGCCGATGAAGGCCCACCGTGGACAACACTATCGTCTCAGCCCGCAGAGCCCTGAAGCTCCGCCGCCCCTGCTGCTGCACAGAGCGCTTCCACTTGTTTATTTAAAGTTGATTGAAAATGTGAAACTGCAATACACCCACCAACTATGAAGCAGATCGCATGAACGGTTCTCGAGCTATGCGAGAGACGCACTTTAGGGCGTGTCATTTCAACTGTATCTAATTGAAAACTGCTATCAAGTCGTTGAGACAGGAGGTTCTCTATTTCTTAAATGAAAAACCAGTTACAATAGATTAATTCATAAAATGAAAATGACTTTGTAAAACTTTTTTTTAAGATAAACCACAAGAGGAGACCCGACCCTATATGCCAGGCAGAGGGAGGTTACCATGCTATATTGTGACGGTGTGTGTGTGTGTGTGTGTGTGTCTGTGTGTGTGTGTGTGTATGTGTCTTCCAGATGAAGGACTCTCTGGTGCAGGAGCTTCAGCAGAAGGCAGAGGAGACTGAGCTGCTTCAGATGGAGCTGCAGATGCTGGAGACGGAGCGGGTTCGTCTGTCGCTGGTGGAGGAGAAGCTTGCGGACATCCTGCAGCTCCTGCAGCAGCTCAGGGACCTGGTCAGTCGCATTTAAAGGGCACTGTTGAGTTTGACAAGGTCAATTCTGACACCAGCGAGTTTTTGGGTCAAAGCTACCGACAACCAAGACTTTATGTTAACATGTTTTTACAATTTTTACGGCCCCAACATATTGTTTTGATTTTTTAGCACGGTGAAACATCCTGTTTCAACCTCCATGGGAAGTAAACCTGAAACTCAAAGTAATGGAAATCATTTTGTTGGGTTGGCAGTTGAGAGAAAAGCCACCCACGCTGCACCGGGATGAGTTTTCCTGGTTAGACACATCAGAAAAGTAAAGCAAATACAAGTATTTACCAGCAGCAGTTCGAGCACAGACCTCCACGTGGACATTAACTTAATGAAGTCCACTGTTGCCAGCAGATGTCTTAGCATAGCTTGTCTTTTTTTTTGTCCAATCTTTTGTGTCCTAACCCCACTGGGATTGGCTATAGACCTCATTGCAGTTGCTGAACATGTGTGTGAGAGCCTCTGTGGTTGCAAGACGCAGATTGCCCGTTAAAGTGAACCCGTTAATGGCCTGGCGGGTCGTCTGAGAACAGCTCTCTCTCTCTCTCTCTCTGACTCTCGTTTCAGAACGTCTCGCGGCGGTCCCTCGGGAAAATCTTGCTCAGCACTTTGGGGTCCTGCAGCGACCCGCAACACGGTTAGTAGAGCGCGCGCGCCCAATCGATACCGTGTCCGGTGAAATGCGAGAATGAACATTTACAGCCACTCGGGGCTTCGGATGGACCTCAGCGGTCAAATCTGTTCTGTTTGTGTTGTTGTTGTATTGCACAGGGAAAGCTCACATCCTGGAGGTGCTCAACGCCCTCTATCATGAGCTGGCCGCCTGCGAGATCCTGTCCGCTGGTGGACATTTGGAGCGAACACAGAGCCAGCGGTCTCTGAGCGCCCTCTTCATCTCCTGCTAATCAAGACCGCCCCCTGCTGGACCGGCGGCGCTCCAGCAGCCTGTCCAGAGAACACTGAGAGGTCAAAATACCAGCTGAATAATGTGTATAGTGTATTATATTGTAGCTTATATACTCCTCAGACCCTGCTATATATAACGGGATGTTAGTCTAGAATGTGTATAGCAAAGGGCTTTAGTACATATTCACATAATTCCTCCATAGAAATTTATTTTCAAGAACTTTTAATTGCACATAACTCTTACGTATGTAATACGGAAGCCATGAGAGGGAAGTAAGAATACAAAATGTATAACAATTTAGATAAGACTTGGATGTCTGATCTAAATAGTTTTCTCTCCCGTGCTCATGACTTAAATATAGGTTAAAAAAAGGTTTTGCCCGGATAATCCTTCTAAGTTCCTAACATTTTGTTGTTGTTTGTCTATGGAAATATAAGCTAACACACAATATATGTACCTTGAGTTTGAGTCCATGGAGGAATTAAACCTCGCCCAGAAGAAATCCTGAATGTTTTTGTGAGAAACATGGGGGTAGTGGTGCACTGCAGCCTCTTGTGGCCGAAATGAGTATTACAACAACACTCATACAAACCCGTTTCACAGATGAAAAAAAAATGTTCAACGGTTCTCAAGTCATAAACTCAGGAGAGAAGACAGAGAAAAAGGAATCAACTAAATTAGTTTTTTAATACTTGCCTCAAAGTGCTTCTATACTTTCATTCCAATCCAATATGGATTTTCTTTTCTTCGCCACATCAGAGTTCTGAATGTAAAAATGTTGAAATAAGCTAAACCTTAAAGGAGCATCAAGCAGTCTGTGAAATATATCGACCTCCACTGGTCAACCGGTCAACAACAACTCGGATAGGATTTATAGAATTTAAAAGGAAACTCATTGTCTCATTGCATGCGCTTCATTCATATCAAGATCATATGTATCATGGCATGGTGACAAGGCGGTGTCATGACGAAGACCTCTGCATAGTTTCATCTGACCAAATATGGAGGACACTATTGGTGCATACTCCGCGACCCTCGGGATGCCTTAGTGATGTGTGGCTGTGCGTGCAGGTGATTCATTCATCTGCATCGGCAATGTTGGGAAAACGTTGGCCATTTTGTATCTACCAGGTAATGAGATTCAGGTACTCGTCTGTCAGTGCTCAATGCCCAATGGCTTCAACGTCTTTGTTTTGACAAAAAGACACACTTAAGGTCCATGTACTCGTTCTTGTTCCAAAGCTTTTGACCGTATCACATGGTTTTCGTCTGTATTCATTTGCTGAAATTGGTCAAATAATTGCAATAGTCTTTTTTGTACTCCTTTTTTAAAATGTGTGGGCAGTTTGTGTGGCTGATCACAGAACAAATGTACAATTTAGATAAGACTACTGTGCCCCGGGGGAAACAACAAGTTATTTTCATACAAACAATAAGAGAAGACAATCCTTCTCACCACGGTTATGTCTTCCTATTCTTTATGTAATACGGCATTGCTCGTTCTGAAATATGAAACTTGTCTCAATATTAGATCCTCGGATGCAAAAACCACTCAGTTGTGTTATTGAATCATGCCATTAAAGCCTTTGACGTTCGCAATCTGGACTGCTGTGATTTCTTTAATATATACAGTTTATTAACGCCTGTAAAGAAGGAAATGCCTCACTCTTACTGCTGCCAACTCAAACAAACATCCACATTAGGCTCTTAAATGTGAGATCACTTTCCCATGTCTGTTTTTTTTTTTCAACCTAACCTTCCAAAATACAGTCTAATCAATTAGTTGTGTTTGTTTTGTTGTTTAAAAATATGATCATCTTTTTTTTGCTTGGTTATTCACCTTAGCTGTCTGTATACCATGATGTTGTCCTAACACTATCCAACCTCCTTGACTCTGATATCCGCACAAGTGATGTTCTGTCCTATCACTCCTTCCACTGGCCTACATCAGAGCTGCCAACTTTTCAAAAAACCGTCGGTATGTGAAAACATATTTAGCAATAAAAGGTACTGATTCTTATTCTGATCATGTAAGTTATCAGTAAATAAACAAATGCAGGGTGGAGGACCACAGGACCAGATGAGAAGGACGGAGGACCACAGGATCAGACGGAGGACCAGATGAGAAGGACGGAGGACCGCAGGACCAGATGAGAAGGACGGAGGGACACAGGACCAGACGGAGGATCACAGGACCAGATGAGAAGGACGGAGGACCACAGGACCAGATGAGAAGGACGGAGGGACACAGGACCAGATGAGAAGGACGGAGGGACACAGGACCAGACGGAGGATCACAGGACCAGATGAGAAGGACGGAGGACCACAGGACCAGATGAGAAGGACGGAGGACCACAGGACCAGACGGAGGACCACAGGACCAGATGAGAAGGACAGAGGACCACAGGACCAGATGAGAAGGACGGAGGACCACAGGACCAGACGGAGGACCACAGGACCAGATGAGAAGGACAGAGGACCACAGGACCAGATGAGAAGGACGGAGGACCACAGGACCAGACGGAGGACCACAGGACCAGATGAGAAAGACGGACGACCACAGGACCAGACGGAGGAATTCAAACTGCTAAAAGTGCATATGCAGTTGTAATACACACATTGTAAGGGAGAAACAGTAGAATACTGGTCATGTTGGGGTCTGTAATGTCTCAGTAAGCAGACTTTGATGGGACTAGAAAAAGCACAACTTACATTTCCACATGACCTGGGTCGATGAGCTCAGTCACAACTGAAATTAAAATAATATTAAATTCATTAAATTTAGGCGTAAAAGAAAGAACAAAAAACATAGCTAACATAAGGGAGTAACGTTAGCTTGGTATGGTTGTGTATTAACTACAATTACTATTATAACTATATAACTATTATAATTATATACTATAACAAGTACTATTTGAAGTATATTTTAATATATTTGTTATTTTTTAAAATAGGTGAAAGCATGACTTTAATATATTTTTTATATATTTGCAGAAAATACACTTCTTTGATAGTATATTTGCAATATACTTTTGACAATTTAAGTATACTTTAAATACATTAAAGTATATACTTTTTTCGCCTGGGAAATTATCAGTAAAACAAACGCAAGGCATGCTCACATGCACACACTTGCCTACTCAGCACGATATAATTACATTATTTTTCTTTCTTTTTTCTTTTGTTGTCTAGCTTATGCATTTTTCATTTTATGTTTGTAATTTTGTAAAATTTTAAATATTATATAGGTGGAGGCTTCAAATAAGCCCAGTTGGCTTTTTGTCTCTTCCTGCACTGTGCTATTCATTTATCTCTGTTGTGATTTTATTGTTTGAATTGTGCAAATAAAAAAATAAAAAAATAAAAAAAGATATATAGTTGTAGATTAGATAGATACTTTATTCATTACCAGAAAAAAACAGAAAGGTGGGTGATAAAAACTACTAACGTTAAGAAAAGTCTATTTTACTAGGTATCGATGGACGTGACACAAGAAGCAACATCCAGGATCTCCGTGACGACGGAGCAGATGAGAAGGACGGAGGAACACAGGACCAGATGAGAAGGATGGAGGACCACAGGACCAGATGGAGAGCGGCGGTTGCCTTTCTGTTAGTGGGCGGAGTAAGTAATCCCTCACTAAGACTACAGAAGTATCATTAATACGATTCCATCATTGGAGGACAGATTCAACACACTAATGTAAAGGTTGTTATGTTATGTTGTTCAATTCAAAATAATTAATCTCTTGTGTTTGTGACAGGACCCCCTTGCCCGTCCACCCAAACCCCCGACACCACCCGCCCGCCACCGAGAGGGCGAGGAGCGTCCCGTTCCCACCGGCACAGAGGACGTAGTTTGTCTCCGTCTTCTTCTGTGCTGGTGGGTTCGGGAAGCTCCTCACACACACAGGAAGCAGCTGTTCGCATCTGCTCACAAATCCAGAAGGAGACGGAAGCTTCTGGCTGAACAAGATTCATAATTATTCTAAACACTTTAAAGCATTTTATTTGTCACATAGAATACTGTATCTTCATGTAAACTGTGTATAGTGTTTAGACTATTATCTCCTGAAGAGTTGAATGAATAAATGTACAACAAAATCTCAATCTGTCTTTTGATCATTAAAAACTACTGGGTCAGCAAACACCACGTTATCTTCATATTGGATTATAAATCAGAACTTTAATGGTTGATTCTTTTATACACTACAATGTTATAGTGTTTATATTTCCCTTTTGGGTTGTTGATTCATAACAGTGAGCGCTTGGTCACAATCACCGGTGGACGTTTGACAGAGAGGCCGGAGCGAACGCATGCAATGGTCACTCAAGTCCTGACTGAAGACTCCAGACTTCCTGTTTATAAATTAAAATATGAAACCACGAGACTGAAAACATAATTCTTGCACTTTCAGGCTACTCGATAGCTGAATATTAAATGCTTAATTTTTACTGTAGCTTTGAATCAGTTTGAAAATCATGGACCACATTGTTGATAAACTGTTATCTATTGTAATCAGTGTATTTAAATGTATATACATTGAATCATAACAATAACTAATGAAAAATTATTCAGTTTTATGTTGGCCGTCACGAAGACGAGGAGGACAATGAAGTCCTTGAAAGTTGTATCTGATCTCACTGAAGAACGGATTATGAATATTAGCCTCCTTGAGACTTTGATGTAACAGCTTTGTACATGTCGATCATTCGAGTGTTTCAGAAGGCCCCCCATGTTTTATTTATTTATGTAAATGTAATTTTGAACCTTATTTGGTGTCAGTACCTGAAAGAAGTGGACAGCTTGTGAACATGAGCGTCTTTCAGTTTACAAATATATGAACCCAATAGAGTAGCTTAAATCACCATTCAATTGGCAGCTTGCACATTGACTGCAGGCTGTTTTTCCTTTTTAATATTAGCATTTTTTATACACACACACACATACACACACACACACACACACGCACACACACACACACACACACACACACACACACACACACACACACACGCACACACAGGTAAGGTACATATTTGATACTCCCAATGTATAGCGGCTCGGCCCAGCTTATAACACCGTACAAGTGCGGCGTTGACAGCTATTTGTCCCTGTGTTCGTGAACGTGTCACAGGAACGTGGGTGTGGCCAATTACTGGATGCAGAGCACCTGTTCCTGGAGCACCTAGGGATAAAAGCCCTCCTCCATGGTAGCTCTCCCCTCGCTGTCCGGCTCATACCTGGTTAGGGCTTTACTAGTTTACACCCCGCACTTCATCATGCTCACGCATTCACATGATGTTACTGACTAACACACTTCACAATGTAGTCTTTTCTTAGGAAATGTTGGTTTAAGTAGATGTTATTTCATGCATTCTAGTGGATTTTTGGGTGGTATGCTAAAGATGTGCTATACCTGAACTTATTCTGATTCATGTTCATCTGCTCATGACTTGCAGGGCCTTCTAGACTTGAGCTGAACATTCAACCAGAAAACTATTGTTGTGCGTCAATGACTGTCTTATATTGTGGTACATATATGTACCACAATATAATTAATAGACCTGTGTTTAAGATTTAACCAAGGTAGGTTGATTGACATTTTGATTACAATGGCATTCAACTAATTCTTAACTGAAACCTAACCTATATTGTTAACAATTGTATTCTTAAGAGCAAAAAAGCAAGAAATATTTTTCATTATGAAACAAAAAGTGCAACAAATAAAGTGCTTAAACAGTAGCCTTTTTAACCAAAACAATGGTTCAACACATAAATAAAATAACAAAAAATGAGGTATAAGAATTTTTTACAATTTGTGGGCAAGGTTGTACTGGCCTGTGGCCTTCTTGGAGGCCTCTGACCACTGAGGGGGGCACCCATCTGAAGCAGAGCTCCAGGTCGGCCATCTTTATGGGCATGATGGAGGACAGGGTGCCATTCAATGCCAGGTTATTTCTGGTCTTTGTTTTATTTAGTCTCACAACTGAAAACACCCTCTCAGCATCTGCATTTGAATGGGGCAACACCAGGACCAGCGTGGCGACGGCAGCAAGCCTCTGAAATTCTTTGGCTCTTGTCACCTATTGAAAATGAACCAAGAACAAAATGGAAAAACATACCATATTTTGTTTTCATTAATCCTGTAAGTATACTGTAACAAACTTCAGATACAACATGCATAGTTTGCATCATGTATAACACAATATATGCATGCATCAATAAAAGCAACAGATGTAGTCAAGCCACACCTGACAAAAAAAATGTATACCTTATGTTTCCTTGTTGCCATTCCTGCCCAGAAGCTGTCCATATCTGTCCATATCTCTTTCTGTCCTCTGTCTGTTGCCCTGTTGTTTCTATAAATTGTTCTGGCTGTTCTGACAGTGGCTGGTTCTTTAAATAATATAATAAATGTTGCTTTTGTCCTCGGCCTGGCAAAGGTCTTGTACGAGACATCTTTGCTACCTTAAAGAATAAAAATATTTTTTAATAACTACTCTCATTTACAAAAACATGCCTAATTCTATTGCACAAATGTCCTGTCTTTATGTTCAATTCTTTGGAACCTGTTCAAAGTGCTGTTTGGAAAATGATTGAGAGGGTCCTTTTCTTTGGACTGTAAATAAAAAGATAAATGCTACGTGAGCAGCCTTAATAAACAATGCTATGATGTTTTGAGCATGCAGTATACAAGAGGTTAACAAGGTGCTCTCCTGCTGCTTGTTATGACAGCTGAGTTTACATTCACCAAACAAAATCACACCCACAAAACAAATAATTTACTAACGGGTAATCGTTGATATTGCATCTATTTCATAAAATTATTTTGTGTGGAAAAATAGAGAAGGCTGAGCTAGTATGGCTTTCAGATAAACACCATCTGAAATATAGGCCCTGTGTAGAAGTATAGTAAGTATAATAAGATAATAAGTGATATACAAATGCTTAAGTAAAGTAGACTAAGTAACTAAAAACTGTACAAGCAGTCCTACAGTGCTGAAGCAGGTAGCTTTAGCATCACTAGACAACTCATGTCTTTAACACTGTTAGTGGAGTTGCGTCGCTAGGCAACCCCCCGAAATCCCGCGAGACTTCATTAAGAAAGATGTGGACATCATAAAGTAGCAGGCAAAAACAACAGTTTGCTGGTTAATGTCCAGGGAAACGTAAATAAACGGGGAGGGATTGCAATGGCTGTATGAAATGGTGGATGGATAGAGGCTTGGGCAAAAAAGAAGCGAGGGCTCATTCAACGAATTTTCAAGTTATCGCGGGATATCTAGGGTTGCTTAGCGACGGGACTCAAATCACCCCTATCTGTCGCGTTTGCTCCTTTCTGGCTTTCAAAGCTAAAGAGAATGCTAAAAGCAAATGACTGTATGTTAGTTAAGCTCTTGAAAAGTAGTAACGTTAAATTAGTCGTTGTTTGTGGAGAGTCTTTGTAGATTCTAATCATTTTAAATACTGTGTGCGGAGAAAACATTTTCTTTAAACTAAAAAATGTCGACAATAGTTGCGCAGTCTCATTTTATCTTCGGTCTGCGGACAGGTGTGAGCAACAACTTGTGTTTCTTCGACGAGCACACTGTCGTTTTCCCCAGCGGAAACAGCTGCGTGTGCTACAACGCTGCCCAAAGATGTCAGAAGTTCATTCCAGGTAAGTTGTGACGAGCGGAGACATTTCTTTTTGAAGAATTAAAGGCGCCTCTCTAATGTCGTTCCCGTAAAGCCCGTTTGGGTGATATCTTTCACGTGCTATCAGCCCGGTGAAATCCCATTTATTTTCTCTAACATTAAGCTTTAGGTTAGTTGTCTCACGTGCAGCTGTCTGCTGTCTCCGCAGGCTCGGAGAAAAGCCGGGGCATGCGCGCGCTGGCCATCAGCGCCAACCGGCGTTACCTGGCGGTGTCGGAGTGCGGCGAGAGGGCCACCGTCACCGTGTTCGACCTGCAGCACGAGCAGGGCAGGAAGAGGAAAGTTCTGACCGCGGCAGACGCGCTCGCGCGGGACTTTGTATGCGTGGCGTTCTCCCCCGACTCCAAGTACCTGGTAGGCCAGACGGGGGGCCCGGAGTGGATGCTGATCTTGTGGCTTTGGGAGAAACAGAAGGTTCTGGCAACGGTGAAGACCAGTGACCCAAACAACTCCGTTACCCAGGTGAGTCAGCCGCGCTCAACGTATCAGTGCAGCCACAGCGCATGCGTGCATCCTCCGAGCTCCTTGTACTCCTTCACGGGATGTCCCACCAGGTCAGCTTCAGCCCGTACAGCAACACGCATCTTTGCGTGAGCGGACGCGGCGTGTTCAAGCTGCTGCGCTACTCGGAGGGGTCCCTGAAGCAGAGCGGCGGCCCGAAGGTGGAGTCCGTCGACATCCTGTGTCACACCTGGGCGTCCGGGGAGCGGGCGATCGCTGGAACGGACAAAGGCAGGCTGCTGGTGTTCGAGTCCGGAGACCTGCGAGGAGAGATCAACGTGGCTTCCACGGCCGCGCAGCATCATTCTGACAGGTCAGAGGAAGGAGCGCGTCGCTGTAAAGATGTGGTGACGTCGCGTAGCCACAGGTTGTTTTCATATGGCAGGTGTGTCACATGCAGCACAATCTGCAGATGGGAGTTTAGTCCAAATGAGTTTTACATCAATGAAAGATTACACTGAGTTTATCACAAATCCTACCGAAACACCAACAATGACTTGATCCTCCCATTCAAATCACATGACTGGGGCTAAGGTTTTTGCTGAATATACTTGTTATTTTCTTTTCATGATTCACTGCACAGGCAAGTGCACTTGAAGAAGATCAGAGGCAATGACGTGGGAGAAGGTCCTCGCATCACAGCCATTCTGTCTTACTCCAAGGGCTTTGCGTGCTCTTTGGGGCCCGGCGCCGTCTGTCTTTTTGAGAAGACCGAGGAGGACGGTTATAGAAGGAGCAGGGAGATACGGGTGAGTGTTCAGTACCAGCGGTACTGCAGACTCTGTGCATGTTCCCAAGTGATCACATGTTTGTTCTTATGTGTAAGATCCCACCAGACCCACGCAGCAATGAGCTGACCCCGGCGGAATGCCAGGAGATCGACACCATGTGCATCAGTCCAGCAGAGGAGACTCTGGCCATCAGCACAGACAGAGGGCAGCTGTACAGCTTCAGCCTCTCCTCTGTGGAGATCCACAAGGTAAAGTCCATTATATCTGCACCATCACTGACACTGTGGCACTGTGTTTCAAAACAAAAACACAACCTCGCTCCTTCATTTGAATCAGACCACTGCGTTAGAACGTGAATAAAATCTTGTGTTTTTCTTGATAAATCCTTTACTATGCACTTATTAACAGTTTACTATGGTTTTTGCAGCTACTGGATCTAAAGCATGAACAAAACCATGTCGGAGTTAATACATCCTTTATCGTGCACTTGTTAACACTCAACTATGCCTTTGAAGCTACCGGATCCAAAGATAACAATGCCTTATTGTTATGACTTAATTAACAATTCATTTTGCATTTTGTTTTTGTACAGAAGGAACATTTTGAGTTCCTATTGCAGTCCTTCCACTTTAAGTCCATCACTGGTTTGTCCGTCTGCATTAGAAAGCCCCTGGTGGCCACCAGCTCTCTGGACCACTCTGTTCGCATCTGGAACTATGAAACAAAGTAAGAGACAAAATCACTCCCAAGCTCGTTGCTGTTTTGTTCATGACGAGTTAATGTATTTACTTAATTTCTCTACAGTCTTTTGTACAATTGTTTATTTGTTTTGAGTCGTAGACATATAGATGGTAATAAAACGCAATTAGGGAAAGCGACCTATCGAGCCATGTGTTCAGTATCATGTTTATATGAACTATGGCACGCTACCGTGTGTCTCCATTGCTCCTCCCTGTGTTCTGCCACCAGGTTGTTGGAGCTGTACAAGGAGTTCCAGGAGGAGGCGCACAGCGTGGCACTGCATCCCAGCGGCCTCTTCATCCTGGTGGGCTTTTCAGACAAACTCAGGCTGATGAACCTGCTCATCGACGACATCCGCACCATCAAGGAGTTCACTGTGCGCAGCTGCAGAGAGGTGGGTCACACGTTGGTTCAATCACACCCACATGACGCACATTTGAACGCTCACCGTTTCGTTGTAGTTTTTTTTTCACACTTTCTCTCGCCACACCTCAGTGTGCTTTCAGCCACGGTGGCCACGTGTTTGCGGCAGTCAACGCAAACGTCATCCACATCTACTCCGTCACCTCTTTTGAGAACATGCTCAATCTGAAGGGCCACAATGGGAAGGTGAGTCGGACAGGAGGCTGCATCGCACGGCATGTGGAATGAGTGAGGGAGTTTAGAAGCGCCTTCATTCGGGAATTTGACCCTTTTGCATCTCCCTCAATGTACTTAAACAGAGAGCACTGTTATTTACACATATAACATAAGTTAATATTATATAGATATATATAATAAAACACAAATGACCAACAATAAAAAAACTGAATAAATGAGAGTTCTGTAAGATATCAAATAAAATATACTAACGCAAATAAATAAATACTGAATAGATATACATAGACTGCATTATGTACATGTAGTCATGAATAAATACTGTATGTATAGCATTTATGATTTATATTGACAGTTACGTTTATGAATCGATATGAACGTATTCAAATAAATGTGCATTAAAACTATTAATTACAATCTATAACAGCAGCAGTGGGTATTTTGGTGTTAAAGGAAATAACCATTCAGTGTTCTGTGGCTAAAGTCTCCATTCACACTGCATGTGTGCCTTTGACAGGACAATGTCCAAAGTCAGAGACAGTGGTTATACAGTATTTGGAGTACAATTTAGATTTCTTTTCAGGTGCGAGGCATTGAATGGAGCCTGGACGACACCCGGCTGGTGTCATGCGGGATGGACGGCGCCGTGTACGAGTGGAACACCCACACTGGCAAGCGTGAGTCTGAGAGCGTCCTCAAGTCCTGCAGCTACACAGACGTCGCCTTCTCTTCAGACTGCAAGACCATCCTGGCCGTGGGATCGGACCTCACACTGAAGGAGATCCAAGATTGCCAGGTGAGTAAGACCTCTACTGTATCCCTTTTCCATCAAGTGGAAGCGCGGGGAGCATGTGGGAGTTTTAGGAAAGATATGAGGCTGCTTACCATATGAGCAGAGATAAGGCCACTGCCACTACGAGTGATTCACAATACACAAAGTTAATTGGATCCATTGTTAATGACAACATGTTGATTAGAGCGGGTTTTGTATGTGCATCTCTTCATTTGGACATTTAGCTTTTTTTCCATGCAAAAGACTAGATCGTTTTACCGCTTCGACAATCTGGGAAAGTAAAAGTTACTCCTGTTTGCTTGAGTTCCTCACACAGCTGATGAAAATACAGCACGACACCTTTGACACAAGTTAATGAGAGGACTTTGCTTGTTTCAAAGAGACACAAACTAGTTATGACTGCCGGCTCATATAAGTCTCAAACCATTCTATGCTTTGTATCTTTTACCAATAATGGTGCAACATCACATATTAAGATACAAATAAAAGAAAATGTATCCACCTGTGGTAATGTATCCATTGCAATAAAGCAGGAAGGAATAAGGACTTTACTATATAACTACTTCTTCTTGCATACTCCTCTGCACTCTATATCAAATATGTACTCCACTGTCACTCAAGGAAAAGGAAATCCAATATTGTTTGCCCTCCCAATTGAGTATTTCATGGGTTCCACAGGTCCTGAAGGAGGTTCCGGCTGATGAGGTTGCTCACACCGCCTTGGCGGTGTCTCACTCTGGCAGGGTCGTGTTCACCGGGACTTCCAGCGGGACCATCAGAGCCATTAAATACCCGCTACCTCTCCAGAAGGAATGGATCATGTACCAGGCTCACTGTGGCCCCGTCACCAAGGTCGGTCTCCATGTTGATGGACACTGTGCACTCGCTCATTAGACAGAGAAGTCGATTTATTTATTTAAAACCATTTTTGTTGGAGCTTTTCCCATTGGCAACATGTTTTTAACAGGATTTTTAAAATGACCGTTCATTTCTTCTCCTATACCCTGCTCCCATGACGTTTTGACATTTAGGGACTCTGAAGAGAGAAATGAGATGATACCTCTTGAAATCCCTTTAAATCCTTCTTGAATGTCACCTTTGTGTGATTTGACTAATGGAAGACTTTGAGACGGAGAAATTATCTCTTGTGTCAACCATAATAACAAGTCTGTCGAACTGACTGCTGATGTTGTGTGTCCTCAGATGGTGATCACTTTTGACGATCAGTTTCTGCTGACGGTGTCAGAAGATGGTTGCCTGTTGATGTGGAAGGTCATCGACAAGGAGGGCCGAGGACTGAAGAGCAACAGGCAGATCGTCCACACTGAAGAGATCCTTGTCACCAAGTCAGACCTGGAGGAGAAGGTGTGTGTGTGTGTGTGTGTGTGTGTGTGTGTGTGTGTGTGTGTGACTGCATTCGGTCATTTTACTTCCATATGTCTCAGTTAATGATAGTAGGATGAAACATGCTGAGATGACGAGTGGACAGAGTATGTTAACATGAGCTTGAAAAACACGGTATTGGTATAAGGTACTTAACAGTAGATGGCGGTCAGCCCGCCCCCGGTTTATATACTGTATATATATATATATATATATATATATATATATATATATATATATATATATATGTATATATATTTACACACATAAACATAAACATGTGCATTTACATTTCATATATATATATATATATATATATATATATATATATATTTATTTATTTACACACATAAACATACACATGTATATATATTTTATATATATATTCACACATTTATATACTATATATTGTGCTGATGCAAATGCTTGAATACAGTTTGCCCTTTAATTTTACCTCAGTTGATCTCATTGATATTGATAAGTGACAAAAATGAATAGTCAGAGGAATTGGTGAGTAACATATAGGAACCTCCTACATAAGTATCCAACCCTGTGTTCCTGTTGGCTGTCTGTCTGTGTTGCAGACCCAGAACATGCTGGAGCTAAAGATGCGTCTGGAGGAGCTGCAGATGGAGAACGAGTACCAGCTCCGCCTGAAGGACATGAACTACAATGAGAAGATGAAGGAGCTTTCTGACAAGTTTACCCAGCAAATAGAATCTCTGAAAACAATGCAACAGGTCTGCTTGTCACCTACCAGCCAGCTCCACTTCAAATCTACTCAATACCCTTACAGTTTATGGCCAAAATATATACCAGGAACCAGCAATGCCTGTTCTTAGTTACTATGACTATTAACATGTTTTCATTACTTTCTATTGGTATGTTTTTAAGTAATTAGGAAAGCCATATAGACAACCTATTTGCAGGATTTGCATCCCTCTATTGGGCATGTGGGTAGACACTTTTCTGGAAAAGGCAAAAAAAAAAAAATGAAACAAAGAAATGCTAACATTTGAAAATACAAACCCTTATCTTGCACCAGTCTGTCCCAATCTCCTCCCATCAGATGATGCATGTCACATAGAGCGTTCTGCTGCCCGTAGCCGTGTGCTGCCGTGAGCTACGGTTAGCAGAAGGCTAAAGTATTACCAAATTTTTCTCTCAATCTCTGAAACGCCTCGCCAACATTGTTGTCTTTCAGCGTAGGCAGTGCAGGACATTCCGCAGTTGAGTCAGGCTTTCACCATCTGAGGGGACGTGCACGAGCATCTCCTTTTGTAGAACAGCCAATAGGAACGCTCTCTTTTTGAAATGACCTGTGATTAGCCAAAGTCACCCCTCATGGACCAGAAACAGAGCCGGAAAACTGAGCTAATAGGTGATGCAGAAGTCGAGTTTTCTCTCCGAATAACTTGAGTTACAATATGCTGAAAGGTTATTATAGACTTCTTGCCCAATGACGCCCAACATAATATTTATTATCTAATCCTAACATCTTCTGTACCTACAGGCCATGAAGACAGAGATGGAAAAGCAGGAACAAGAGCACCAGGAGAGCTCAACAGAGGCCACTGTGAAGCACTCACTGGAGCTGAAGGATTTAGGTAGGAAGAAGACGGGATCAGCGTCGGCACAATCCAGGGGACCGTGTGACCTGTTTTCTACGTAGATCAATCAATCCGTTTTGTCAATCACACACAGAGTTATCCTACAGCCAGAAGCTGATAGTGGAGCACAAGAGGTACCAGGATCTTCAGCATGAATATCAAAGTATGCAGGGAGACTCTCAGAAGCTGCTGAAGGCGGCGGAGGAGAGCAAAGTCCAATCCCTGGAGGAGCTGACGCAGCTCTTCGAGGCCAAGCTGCAGGAGAAGACTCAGCTGCTGGTTCAGGTCAGTCAGAAGGAGCAGCGGAGCTTGAAGGAACCAGAAAGTGTCTTAAGAAGTAGAAGGGACGCCGAAGTTCCCCTGTCCACTTTGGTTTTGTCTCCTACTTCTATTTTGCTCAGTATGAGGAGGATGCCCAGCAGCAGGTCCGTGAGTTCAAGGAGTTCACAAGGCAAGTGGAGGAGGATGAGGGGAGGTTGATCCATGACATCCAAATCAATTATGAGAAGAAGTTGCACGCCGAGAGAGAGACCAACGCGAACCTGAAAGGAGATTCGAGTCTCATGACGCAAAAGGTGGCCGCAGTTCCTGTTCTCTGCTTCTCATCTTTCTTTCTCTCCGTCCGTCTCTCGTTGAATCGACCTTTCTTCCTTTTCCGGTGGACGGTGGCGTGATCACAGCTCTACAGTCTGCAGAGACAGATCGATGACAGGTGCGCAGATATAAACCAACTGAAGCAGGAGCGACTCAGGCTGCTGGGGTTGATCCGCTCCCTGGAGAGCGACGTTGAGGACCTGAAGCAGCAGATCTCTGGACACGAAAGCACCAACCAGGACAAGGTGGCATCCACATTTTAGAGTATATAGATTACCAGCAAGGTTTCCATATTTTTCATTTGGGGGCTCGGGTTGTCTCTTTTTGACATTGATCCAATGATTTTGCTCTATAAAAACTTTAGTTTAGTCATGTTTTATCTTGAAGCAGGAAGGTTGGGTTCCATCCAGTCTTTCTGAACTTACTGAAATGTTACTGAAAAAACACTAGTTTTCGCCAATGTCAACCCAGCCCTTCTCGCGTAAACAAAATATAAGATGGCTATTGGTAAACTGTCAAACAAGCTTTGTTTACACTTAATAACACAGTTTCTTTTAAAGTAAACCAGACTCTCTGTGTAGGTGGAGGGCTAACTTTCTGGAGACCCCCTGTATCAGTTGCCTGGTGATGTTTAAAAAAAATATATAAAACAAAAATGGTATGTGAATTAGACCATAGACTAAACATGGCCCTGTAAATGCTTTTGGAATCAGATATTATATGATTTAATTTGGGCTTACATGACTGATTTGGGGTCAGTGAGGAGAAACGATATTGAAAGTGCTTTAACACACATGAAACATTGGGTCGTCCTCAACCTCTGAAAAACGACTCGTTCTCAGTCTGGAGATTATTCAATTCAATTCAGTGTATGTTGTATAGCCTAAAATCACAAATTACAAATTTGCCTCAGAGGGCTTTACAATCTGTCCCAGGACCTCACATCGGATCAGGAAAAACTCCCCAAAACAAACTTTCTTCCACTGAATTCCGTTCCCACATACAGGACCAGACCATCTGCAGCTTGAAGAAGAAGAACCAGGAACTGGAGAAGCTGAAGTTTATTCTCGATTTCCAGTTGAGCGAGTTGAATAACAAGACTGAGACTCAACAAGATGACATCAACGAGAAGAGGGAGCAGATCCATCAGGTGAGTGTGTGTGTGTGTTCCATCATAAGCTGTTGTGGATAACCTCCCTCTGTGACTCTCACACACACACACACACACACACACACACACACACACACACACACACACACACACACACACACACACACACACACACACACACACACACAATATCAATGATTCTGAAATGGGCCAATCTGCCTCCAGGACAACAGATTGCATTGAATTTCTTCCCCACCTGTACGCTGTGCCACTCTGCAGTATTGACAGCGTTGTTGTTGTTGTTGTCTCCCCCCCCCACCCCCTTTGAAAGCTGGAGGAGGAACTGGTGCAAATCGACAAGAGCAACACTCAGCTGAAGCTCAGCATCTCTGACCTGGGGCTCAAACTGAGGACCAAAGATAAGGAGATCCATAAGGAGATGCTGATAGTGAGCACACTTGGTTTATATTCTTGGTGCATGCTACTTCTCCAGCTTCAGTACCTTTTAAACAGCTCGCAACCGCTGTTTGAAAAGATCTTATATCTCTCTCTCTCTCCTCTCATAGAACTAAGAGGCCCGTGTGTGGTAGATTAAACTAAACGGCAGAGAAATGCAGACAATTGAAGACTTATAGCCACATTCGACATCCGCTGAGTCAGACTAATGAGGTCAACTAAACAGGTCAAAAAAACTAAAACGCTTTTATCAGGATAGTCTTTCTAAGTTCCTTAAAAAACAAGTGACATTTTTTTGTTTGTTTGTTGTTGTAATTACACAAGAAGCTGAAGTGCATCACTAATCCAACGAAGTGTAAAGCTAGGAATCTGGACATGAACATGTTTAATATTAATCAAGGGTGATTCAGGTTTGGTAGGGAGCCGTATTAAGCAAGCCTCTGTATGAGATAGATGTCTCTGATATATTTTTTTGTGGCCAGGCGAAGGACCTGGAGACGCATCTCCAGCGGCTCAAGTCGGACCTCCACGACTGCGTCAGCTTCATCCAGGAGCCGAGGAAACTACAGGAGAGCGTGCGGACGATCTACGCCAGCTACGTATCGCAGGCCGACGTGGTGAGTGGTTCACGCAGTGTCGTAGAACCCTCAGAGCTGACGGGATACCGAGGGCCCATCGCGCCATCACTGGGGCACTGGAAGAGAGGGGTTAATAATTTGTTGTATTGTTGTAATTTAATTCACGCTCTGTGCCGTTTACAAGGTGAAGAAAAGCAGCGTTGACGAGGATATCCAGAAGGCATTCGGTCGCCAGCGTGACTACCAGGAGAAGATCGTTAACGGGCTCAAGACGAGGCTGGCCAAGTCGGCTGCGGAACACGAGAAAGTCTACGTCAGGATGATGAAGGTACGTTAAAACAGGACCTTCCTTTGACCAACCACAGCAGTCCTATTATTGACTGAAAGCGCGGCGTGCTAACGGCGACTGTCCACTGCTCCGCAGGAGAAAGAGACTCTGTTCACCAAAATCAACGAGCTGCGCAAGGAGCTGCACTTGGCGAGGGCCGAAGTCAAAGATCACATGGCTCAGCTGGCCGACCTGAAGAGGTCCCAGATTGCAGGAAGGGCCTCAAAAAAGGGGGCCGAACCTGAAGGCGACAACTAACGGGGGTCAGAAAGGACGCAAACACGGAGAGAGCAACCCACCACGTCGTCGTTGACCAACTCATTGACCAATACGTGCAGGTGCTGCAACATCAGCTGATTACATCAGTTTCTGATCCCAGTTTCCTGGGATGCTTTCGAAGAGATATTGTTTGCAACAAGACCCCAAAAGCCCTCATTTGACCACATCTTCATCTTGAAGATGTTTGTTTCAAAACCATAGCTCTTGTTAATTCAGAATGTAAACCAATATGGTCAACATGAACGTCACGCTTATGTTACTACATCCAATGCATTTTTGAAAGCATGTTATTAGAGCTCTAGATGTTTGGATGTCTTCTTGCCCAACACCCATTCCAAGTTTTCTGAAATTGTATGTTTAAATATGCAAATGAGGCATTGTCTGATTCAATCTGTGCAGAATTTCCACAGCGGAAAATTTGAACGAATAAAGCCAGGTTCAAAATTCTTGTTTCATGTTCTTGACATATTCAAGTCAATTTTCTCCATGTTTTCTGAAATAAAATGTATAAATCAGGCTGTGAAAAACACTTCAAAATATGAATAGGAATGAAATTGTAAAGGTTGGTGGATGTGAGAGCTGCTGAAGGGCAGATTTCTGGATCAGTCTGAGAATAAAACTAAATTAGAGATATCACCAAGAAACTTCCTCAGTTAATAACTTGACAATTATTTTTAAAGTTTTATGTTTAAATATGCAAATGTTGCATTATCTTTTTTTTTTTACAGAAAAACAATGACATTAAGTCATTGGGAACAAATTGATTGACATGGTCATGAACATTTGGAATGATAAATAAAGCACCTTTGAGATAGACTGAGTTCCCCGCAGACCCTTCTGTCGGATTAAGGTTAAAAAGGAAAACAATGTCACTTCTGTGCATTACATCCAAAAACTACCAGTTTGTCGAGTCGTGAACAAACAAAGCCGAGCAAACGTTACGGCAGCTTGGCTCGTGACGTCGGATTTTTTACTTTACAGAAAGTGACATGTTCGTGTGTTTAAGGGGTGCTACATCTCTTAAACTGGCTCAATATCCGTTGTTCTCTGCAAATAAAATCATGACCATCTTAATAATTTCATAGTGTTACAATTATATTATTATACTCATTTACGATATCTGGGCCACACCGGTGCAACAATGTTAACAAATTCGCCATTCCTGAAAAAAAAATACGATATATTTGGCTCATTTCGGTCTTATCAGATTTATTAACTGGTGCACAACATTTTAAACATGTTAAATAGTAACGGGGAAAAAGGCAACAAACAGAAGGAAAACACGTAGAGAAGTGAACGTTTAAAAATGTGCAGACATCTTGGTGACGTCTTGTTTTAGGTCCACGATGTGTGTCTCGATTCTCTCGTGCAGCTTGTCCATTGAAGCCGACAGGGTGTCGTACAGAGCCTGGACACAGTGAGGGGGGGGGGGAAAGAGGGAGGAGCGCGTTAGTCCTCAACCCGCGGGTCAACAACAAATAATGACTTTGGCGGAGCACGCACCTGAGCTTTGGCCGTCTCTTTGCTGCTCACGTCCCTCAGGCTCTGGATGTTGGCCTTGAGCTGCTGCGTCTCTCTGGAGATCTCCTGGATCCGGTCGGCCATCTCCTCGCGCTTCTCGTGGATTTGGTTGCGTTGTCTGGGGGAATCGTTCAATGTTGGTTATTTCAAACGTCAAATTATGTTTATCACTTTGACTGCTATGTAAATTATACGGGATCAAACAGATCGGGGAGAGGGATCCTCGTCTGTTGCTCTCCTGAAGGTTTTTCCCCTGTGAAAGGCTTTTTTCTGTTTTCTTCCTGATCCGATATGTGTACAGATTGTAAAGCCCTCTGAGGCACATTTGTAATTTAGGGCTATACAAAATAAACTGAATTGAATTGAATATTACGGATTATGGGTCGGCGCGAAAAACAAAACAAAAATAGACAAAAGGGACAGCATATACACAGGCTTTTTTTTGCCGCAGATACTAATTACCTGTTCTGAAGTCAGTGAAATTCTAAATCATTTAATTTTGCTAGTCATCTATTGCGTTGTATTTTTATTAATTAAAAAAATCTTGTCATTAGTGAGTTTTATTAATATATCATAATCTATCAAAGTTAAAAGGTTTTCACCACATTTGATATAAATCAGAATAATCAGAGCTGTTAGCAGCTCTCCTACGGTTGATTAAACATCATTTGTTCAGAGTGGAACATTATCAGAGATCCGCGACTAGAAAAGCATGAATGCTGATGTCCTGATTGGATATTTGACTGAATATCAGCCGATAATGATCGGCAGTAAAACGTTATTTCACACTGGGACGGTTAAACTGTGTAATTAATCCAGGGTTACACCACCAGTAAGGTCCATGGCATTGCAGATGCGTTCAACATACCCCAGCACGTCCTGGATCTGCTGATCCTTCATCTCCTTCTTCTTCTGCTTGCGGATTTTATGTTTGGACTCTTTGTCCAGCTTCATGGCCAGCGCTCGCTTCAGCTGGCCCTCCTCCACGCACAGGTTCCTCAGCTCCTTCTGCTTTTTCTCATACTGAGCAGTTAACTCCTTGTGCTAGACACAGACACACAGACACAGACACACACACACACACAGTAAAGAAAGGGTTCCGGTGTTTCCAGGTCACAGGTTTTACCAGCATGTACTGCCAACATGAGAAACGGAAGCAGTTATCTGTGCTCTCTTCAAAGCCACCAGACTCTTTTGAGAGAAACAGTCGTTTTAACTTTGTTTTGTGTTATTGTGTGTAACTTTGGCGTTTTAAAAGGGTTAGTTTCGGATGCACCAAAGTCACAAAATAACAAACAAAGTAACCGATGGAGGCAGTGGTAGACCAGCAGCTCCCGTGTTCTGCCAGGTACAACACTGGTTTTGTAAATGGAGATTGGTGGCTTTGGGAGAGAGCGTCGATCAACATAACAGTCAGTTCCCCACTGAGAAAGAGCCGACAGAAAGACAAGGCAGGGAAAATATTCTAAATATAGCTGTTTTCGTAAACTGAAAACACTATGAAAGGGTTAACGTTCCAACTCCCATGACCAGATAACGTAGCGACCTGTCAATCACCCCGCCCTAAAGCATACAGTGCTTTATGTTCTATTTAACTCTAAATGGACCATAATTTACTCAATTAACATCATGATGTAATTAAGAATACTTGAAACTTAAAATTGAAACCATAAACTCATGTTTACAATGTAAACTGAGAGAATAATTCAAGAGAAGTAGAGTCATTTTCTCATAGATTTTTATACAACCAGAGGAGTCGCCCCCTGCTGGTCAGTAGAGAGAATGCATGTTTAAGGCACTTCCTCCTTGGCTTTACCTTTCAGGCCCGGGATAAGTACCTCATATAACCTCACTTTACAAATAAATCAAAATGTCATCTTTTTTTAAACACACGGTCATGGACTAATACTGGGCCTTTGAAACTTTTTCCGACAGGCAAAAAAATAAAATGAATACAGAATTTTAGAGTTTATTTAGCTATATTTGCATTAAATGTTGGACAATCTAGGCAACCATTTTCCTCATCACTTTCTGCCATTACTATAATAACATACTGATTTTTAATTAAAAAGGTAACCAGTCTGCTATCGCTACCTTCACTACGCGCAGCGGCCAATCTGTTATTTCGCAGGTGACCTCATGGAAGACGGAGCAGAAGAGGATGGTGAGACAGGCGGTGTAGTGCGTACCTCATCCGCCCGCTGCTTGGTGTTGTTCATGCTGCTCTCCAGGTCCTGCAGCAGGCTGTACATCTGCTGGATCTCGGCCTCAGTGTGAGTCACACTCTGCACCATGTTCTGCAGCTCCACCATTTGCTCATCTATCTCTTTCTGAAATCAAAGACCAAACAAATTGTCATTTCAAAACGGCAGCTCTCTGGAGACGACCCCCCCCCCCCCCCCCCCCCCCCACACACACACACACACTTTTTTTCCCCCCCTCTACTCACGTTGGAGCTCTTGATGTTCTTGACGTTCTCCCTCATCTTCTCCATCTGAGTCTTCAGCTCCTCTGGAGACTCCACGATTTGAGACTTGAGTTTGCTGACGTCCTCCTTCAGGTTACAGACGTCCACCTTCACCTGGGCCTGAGACCCCCACCCCCAAAACAGCACAGCTTTTCAATAAAGGGGCTTGATTTTGGGTTCTCTCTGAGGTGCTTTTGGCACACGCACCAAAAGCACCTCAGGAACTGATTCACAAACGCATATTGTTGGTGTCAAACGTTCACCTACCAGTTTCTGAGTCTTCTCCGCAATCTTGGCTTTCCACTCTGCGATGCTTTCATTTTTCGCATCCTGAAATAAGATTTGTTTTTTACTGGAGAGCGCTCACACACCATATCTCTTCATGCGACTGTGCTTCATCACCACCTACCACTTCCTGGTATTCGTGGATTTTGGTGGACTGCAGCTCGGAGAGAACGGCTGCCAGCTCCTCGGCCTCGGCCTGCTGCTCTGGTGGGATGGTCCTGAACGTGGACCAGGAAAGAAAAGAAAGAAAAATAAAAGAGTGCAGGACGAAACGTTTGTCTTTTATGAGACTGGAGAGGACACGCAACGACTTGCATTCTGACCGCTTAGGATCATGAAAAACAGAATTATTCATGAGTTATTCATGTCTAATATATACGCCCGATTAAAGGGACTGTTTACCCCAAAATTCTAAACACTATATATTTTCCGCTTGTAGTGCTATTTATCAATCTACTGTGGCATCACAAGGGGACAGGTAGTGGAGGGACGCTACAGAGTGGCCACCAGTGCAAAAACTACATCTCCCAGCCTGCCTCACCGCTCACCCAGCTGCAGCTGCTTAAGGCACCTGATTGAGGCAGGGCTGGGAGACTTAAGGGAGAGCACCTGGGAAGGAGAAAGGAGAGCGGAAGGTGAACCCACGAGCACCTGGAAGAGGACAACAAGGGAGAGGACCTCGTAGCCTGGATTCACCAGGATTGAGTTTTTGTTTGGTTAATTAACCACTTTCTCCTCCGGGATGTTTTGTGTTACCTAACTGGACCTTTTTTTTGAGACTTTGTTGTTTTTGAATGTTACCTTGCTGGTGGGATGGGAAATAAACCTGGACTTTTTGTTAAATACCCTTGGACGTGCCTGTGTTCATCTCTCTCTTTAAACCGCCCCAGGCTAGCCTGTCCTAGCGACAGCCCGTGACACTACAGGTGGTGGAGGATGCGGGCACTGGGGCCAAAGTGCGGATGATTGAGAGAGGAGATATTGACGACTTGTCCCAACTTTTTTTCAGAACTTCAAACCCCAGGCCACCAATCCAAAATGGAGCCACTGATGCAG
Organism: Cyclopterus lumpus; assembly: GCF_009769545.1. NCBI lineage: Eukaryota > Metazoa > Chordata > Actinopteri > Perciformes > Cyclopteridae > Cyclopterus > Cyclopterus lumpus. The sequence continues at coordinate 7,744,152 of NC_046970.1, read as the reverse complement.
ATGCTGTTGGAGAGCCAGAGGGCGCAGCAGGAAATCAGCGGTGCCCTGTTGGCACAGCAAATCAGGGCTAATGAACTGAAGGAGCAGGAGCTCAGGCAGAGGCCAGAGTCGAAGCCCAGGGCTGCTGATTACATCCCTAAACTTGGCGTGACCGACGATGTGGAAGCTTACCTTCATGCCTTTGAAGCTACGGCGACTCGAGAAGGGTGGCCAAAGAGACAGTGGGTTGGACTTCTGGCGCCGTTCCTATCCGGTGAGGCCCTTAAAGCATTTCGAGATGTAGAGGCTGATATTGCCCACGACTACGACCAGTTAAAGGGGGAGATTTTGAGTCGCCAGGGGCTCACCAAATTTAGCATGGCCCAACGGTTTCATAACTGGACTTTCCTAAGCGGAGAGACACCCCGGTCCCAAATACACGAGTTGATACGAGTGGCGAAAAGGTGGTTGGAACCGGACAAACACAGCCCGGCGGACATGATAGAAACCCTGGTTATGGACAAGTATCTACGGGGTCTACCGTACGAGGCAAAAAATAAATAATTGGCCACCAAAAGTTAACAACGGCCACAGGGTTGGTAGAAGCCGTAGAACAGTTCCAGGCGGCCTCGGACATGCTCCAATCACCCTGTGAAGCGCCGGTGGCTTCTGGCCCGGCCAAGTGTGCGTCGCCAAAGAGGTCCGGCCCTGGCCAACCCTCACTCGGACCCACCCAGCAGAGGCGGTAGTTCACCTGGACAGCCACGAGCGTTCCGGAACCCAGAGCCCCGCCAGTGCTATCGCTGTGGCAAATTCGGCCACATCTCCTGGCAGTGTGAAAGGCTAGACGAGCCCATGCCCACAGCGGAATCCGCCAGCGGCCCCCATGTCCACTTTGCTGCCCTCCTGGGCAAAAGTAGGGACCGGCGACCAACGTGCCCCGTAAAGGTGAATCGACGGGACCTAGAAGCCTTGCTCGATTCAGGAAGTGCTCGGACCCTAGTCCAGGAGGCAGTTTTGGAGGCAACGTCCCCGGCTCAAGGCGATCCCGTCCCGGTGGTTTGTGTCCACGGAGATACCCGAGAGTATCCGACCACCGTAGTGAAACTGACCACAACTAAGGGCACGTTTAATGTCGAGGTGGGAGTAATCCGGGACCTCCCGGTCCCAGTCCTGATCGGGCGTGACTTCCCAGCTTTCCGGATGCTGTGGAGGGAAGCCCTAAAGAAGCTTAGTCGAGAGCCCCGCAAACGTAAGTCGAACCATCCACAATTGAGTAAAACCTGGGTTAACATTGCCAAACCATGCTTGTCCCCTCTAGTGTCAGTCCAAGCCTTGGCAGAAGCTTCTAGTGGAGCTGAGTCTGATGACGCTGAGCCCCAACCTGGGCCAAGTGAGGAGGACACTGATGGCCCTCGAGAAACACTGCCCCTTAAAAGGTCAGTATGGAACCGCACAGTTGCAGGACCTGACTCTGGGTAATGCCTTAAGAAACGTCCAGGTCCTAGAGGGAACGTTGGTGGGAACCCGGTTGACCCCTTCCTACCCTCATTTTTCAGTGAAAAATGGCCTCTTGTATCAGGTAACAAGAAGTAAGGACCAAATCGTTGAGCAACTACTTGTGCCCCGGCCTCACCGCTCCACAGTTCTGCAGTTGGCCCACACTCACTTGCTGGGAGCGCACTTGGGCGTAGAGAAGACTAAAGAGAGGGTGTTACAGAGGTTTTTTTGGCCCGGAGTCCACAAGGAGATAGAGAACTACTGCCGCAGCTGCCCAGATTGTCAGGTCACCGCTCCGAAACCGACGTACCGGAACCCCCTTATCCCTTTGCCTATTATAGAAACCCCCTTTGAACGAGTAGGCATGGATATTGTGGGTCCCCTGCCCAAAAGTGTCCGAGGGCACCAGTACATCTTGGTCATAGTGGACTACGCCACCCGTTATCCGGAAGCCGTCCCTTTAAGAAAGGCCAATGCTAAACAAATAGCAAAAGAACTGTTCCTCTTCAGCAGCCGCGTGGGGATTCCAAAGGAGATTCTTACCGACCAGGGGACCCCCTTTATGTCGAGGGTCACCAAGGAGTTGTGTGCGCTGTTACACGTGAAACAGGTGAGAACCTCGGTCTACCACCCCCAGACAGATGGGCTAGTGGAGAGGTTCAACAAGACCCTGAAAGCCATGCTGAGGAAGGCCATCGACAAAGACGGAAGAAACTGGGACCAGCTATTACCCTACCTTCTGTTTGCGGTAAGAGAGGTGCCTCAGGCTTCCACTGGCTTCTCACCCTTTGACCTGTTGTATTCTCACAAACCCAGGGGCCTTCTGGACATCGCCAAGGAGACGTGGGAGGAGCAACCCTGTCCCCATCGTACCATGATTGAACACGTGGGGGCGATGCGGGACCGGATGGCAGCTGTGTTCCCCATTGTGAAGGAACACATGGAGAAGGCTCAGAGGGATCAAAGGGCCGCCTATAACCGAGCAGCACAACCCAGGGAATTCAACCCTGGAGACAGAGTCCTAGTTCTTGTCCCCACTGTGGAATGTAAGTTCTTGGCTACTTGGCAGGGGCCCTTTGAAGTAATTGAAAAGGTTGGGGAAGTCAATTACAAAGTACGACAAACAGGGAAGAGGAAAGGTGAGCAAATCTACCATATTAACCTCCTAAAGAAATGGCATGAGCGAGAGGTGTTGTTCAATGGCCTTTCCCCCAGAGAGTCGAGAGAACCCGCCCGGGACGAGGTGCAGTTAGGCCCGGACCTCTCTCCGCACCAGCGGCAGCAGGCAAAGGAGCTGGTAGAAGGAAATCAGGAGGTATTTTCATCCCTCCCAGGCTACACCCACCTGGTGGAACATGAGGTACGCACCCAGCCGGGAAAAACGGTGAACCAAAAGCCATATCGGGTGCCGGAGGCCCGCAAGAAGCTGATTAACGAGGAGGTAAGGAAGATGCTGGCGTTGAACGTGATTGAGGAATCCAAGAGTGCCTGGTCAAGCCCCATCGTCCTGGCTGACAAACTGGACGGAACAGCCCGGTTCTGTAATGATTTCAGAAAAGTAAATGACATTTCTGAATTTGATGCATATCCCATGCCTCGTGTCGATGAGCTAATTGAAAGCCTGGGCCAGGCACGTTTCCTAACCACCCTGGATCTCACCAAAGGTTATTGGCAGGTTCCATTGTCTCCAGGGTCGAAGGAGAAGACAGCCTTTGCCACCCCGGGAGGCCTCTGGCAGTACCGGATGATGCCTTTTGGCCTGTTTGGAGCCCCCGCCACCTTCCAGCGCCTGATGGACCAAGTACTGAAACCCCATCGAGAATATGCAGCGGCCTATCTGGATGATGTGGTAATTCAGAGCCCAGACTGGGAGAGCCACCTACCACGGGTTCAGAAGGTCCTCGACTCCCTCCGACAGGCAGGCTTGACCGCCAACCCCAAAAAGTGTAGGCTGGCGTTTGGGGAGACCAACTACTTGGGGTACACCATCGGGCGGGGCCTTGTGAAACCCCAGGATGCGAAACTCGCTGCCATCCAAGACTGGCCAAAGCCGTTGACCAAAAAACAGGTGAGATCCTTCTTGGGCCTGGCCAATTATTACAGACGTTTTATCCCGGATTTCTCTGATAGCGGCCCCTCTCACCGAACTGACGACCAAGAAACATTCCCGTATGGTGCCCGGCCGCAGAAGAGGCCTTTAACGACCTGAAGAGGGCCTTGTGTTCGAAACCAGTCCTGATGGCCCCCGACTTTAGCAAGGAGTTCGTGGTCCAGGCAGATGCTTCTGAGATGGGCCTGGGTGCTGTCTTAGCCCAGATGAAGGAAGGTGAGGAACACCCCGTTCTGTATTTGAGCCGGAAGTTGCTGCCAAGGGAGAAGAACTATGCCACAGTGGAGAAAGAGTGCCTAGCGTTGAAATGGGCCCTGGAAACCCTCAAATATTACCTGCTTGGAAGGAGGTTCACTCTGGTAACAGATCATTCACCTTTGCAATGGATGGCAAAAAATAAGGAAACAAACAGCAGGGTAACTAGGTGGTTTTTAAGCCTCCAGCCGTTTAACTTCTCTGTCATTCACAGGCCAGGGCGACGCCATGGCAACGCAGATGCCCTGTCCAGCCGTGATGCCTTCTGGTGCTCATTCACCCTGCCGAGGACGTCAGGCCCGGGGAGAGGGATATGTGGCATCACAAGGGGACAGGTAGTGGAGGGACGCTACAGAGTGGCCACCAGTGCAAAAACTACATCTCCCAGCCTGCCTCACCGCTCACCCAGCTGCAGCTGCTTAAGGCACCTGATTGAGGCAGGGCTGGGAGACTTAAGGGAGAGCACCTGGAAAGGAGAGCGGAAGGTGAACCCACGAGCACCTGGAAGAGGACAACAAGGGAGAGGACCTCGTAGCCTGGATTCACCAGGATTGAGTTTTTGTTTGGTTAATTAACCACTTTCTCCTCCGGGATGTTTTGTGTTACCTAACTGGACCTTTTTTTTGAGACTTTGTTGTTTTTGGATGTTACCTTGCTGGTGGGATGGGAAATAAACCTGGACTTTTTGTTAAATACCCTTGGACGTGCCTGTGTTCATCTCTCTCTTTGCACCGCCCCAGGCTAGCCTGTCCTAGCGACAGCCCGTGACACTACACTACATACTTTCGGAGGGAGTTGCGCACCAGCACGAGGAAGTGGTTTGGTGGAAAGAAAATAGTGGTGAAGTGGGGTGAACTATCCCTTTAAGAAATTAATATTTGGCCTACAGATTTGGTTCATTAAACATTCAGAGAGCCCAGGGTGAAGAAATGGGCTTGTTTTGCCCAACAAACATTTAAAAAGATATAAAACGGCAACAAAACATCTCATTAAAGCAGCTGGAAGCAGATGTGCACCAAACGACAAGCGGCCACACATATCTACTCACGTCAGCGTCTCGATCTTCTTCTCTGCTTCCATGTTGCCTTTGGTGTAAGTCTGCAGCCTGTCCATGTCTGCCCTCTGACAACAAGGAGAGTAACTGTGACAAACACACACTGAGACCAGGGGCATGTTTGCAACCTTGTTATTTATAGAAAGAAATCTTGATAATGCTTTATAATGAGATTATAAAGATATAAATTAGAGAGAAAAAAAAGCAGTCTTTGTCTAGGATTTCAATAAATAAGAACAATACAAACCCAGGGTGATCCATCGTGCATTTGACAGAGCAGTCTTTTTGTCACTACAGAAACAGTAGTATAAATATTACCGTTTATGGAGTAGGGCCAGTGCTGAAAAAACGAAAACTTGGAAGGGGGCATACTGCTGAAGGTGGAAGCATAAAGGATCTTCTCTGCATTAAAACGGCTACCTAGCTTCCATTTACGATGTATATTTAAAATATCTTTTTTCATGTAATCTGATGTCTTATTTTATGTTTTCATCATGTTCAACTTATTTATTATCTGGGTGATTGGTTCTTGCTACTATGTAGATGAAGCCACTTTGTTGTCTGTTTGTTGAATCTGTCTTTTTGCCTATAGAACCCGATGCTGGCCTCCAGTGGATTACCTAGAGTTACGTAAAAATTGAGGGCAGATTCAATGCTGCAGAGATTATTATGCTTTCCGGTCCTAGCATGTTAACCATCGACCCACGGGATACAAGACCACTCTGTTTTAGCCTCTACCCCCCAAACCCACATCACTACACCAGTATGGACCAATATGGCATACAAATTTGGCCTGCTTCTCGAAGATCAAGTCCATCCTCTGGTTCCTGAAGTGAAGGAAGTTCATGATGGCGCTCAGAACAGTCAGAGTCTTCTGTTTTTCTAGAAAGGGGAGAACAAGTACGGTTATATGGTTTCAGGAAAAAATTCGGGTTAATCTGAAAAAATAAAATAAAACAGACATGTACGTACTTGGAGCTAGAAGGTCGTTCAGCGAAAAATCATAAACCAAGCACATGGGCAGAAACTGCTGCCTGTGAAAAGATCACACGCAGCAACAAAACACATTGAAACCCAGTTTCAGAGTCTATTTGGCTTTACATAGATCTAAATAAAGTATTCAGTGGAGGTTGGTGCATACTAATATATACACATCCACACGTGTATATATATATATATATATATATATATATATATGACGAAGGAAGAAAGAAAACTCACATGCGTATGTAGACGCTCATGATAGATGTGGCCCCCTCATGATATACTGGGTTCTGAATGTTCTCCAGAAGTGGAACCTGGGGGGACAAAGAGAGAAAAAACACATCTTCAACATAGGAAAGATAACAACATTCCGTACATAAATGTGCAATGGTCATCATCAGACTGCTCAGTGGAACTGGGGACACCTGGTACTCACCATGGAGTGGCACTCAGGTCGGAAACGGAACAGGAGATGCAACACCCTCATGTACAGCGTTTGAATCGCCTCTGGCTGAAAGAGAGACAGAAGTGAGACAGAACTCAATCGGCATCTATCTATCTATATATATTTTTTTTATTTAAATTTATTTAACCAGGAAAAGCCTCATTGAGATAAAAAAATCTCCTTTACAAAAAAAATCTCCTTTACACACGTGTGTGTGTATATATATATATATATATATATATATATATATATATATATATATATATATATATATACGCACATACACACACATACATATATATATATATACATATACATACAGTGCATCCGGAAAGTATTCACAGCGCTTAATTTTTTCCAGATTTTGTTATGTTACAGCCTTATTCCAAAATGGATTAAATTCATTATTTTCCTCAACATTCTACACACAACAACCCATAATGAAAAAGTGAAAACAGTTTTTTGCAAATCTATTAAAAATAAAGAACGAAAACATAACATGTACATAAGTATTCACAGCCTTTGTCATGACACTCAATTTAGCTCAGGTGCATCCTGTTTCCACTGATCATCCTTGAGATGTTTCTACAACTTGATTGGAGTCCACTTGTGCTAAATTCAGTTGATTGGACACGATTTAGAAAGGCACACACCTGTCTATATAAAAGGTACCACAGTTAACACTGCATATCAGAGCATAAACCAAGCCATGAAGTCCAAGGAATTATCTGTAGACCTCCGAGACAGATTTGTATCGTGGCACAGATCTGGCGAAGGGTACAGAAAAATGTCTGCAGCATTGAAAGTCCCAATGAGCACAGTGGCCTCCATCATCTGGAAATGAAAGAAGTTTGCAACCACCAGGACTCTTCTTAGAGTTGGACGCCCAGCCAGACTGAGCGATCGGGGGAGAAGGGCCTTATTCAGGGAGGTGACCAGGAACCCGATGGTCACTCTGACAGAGCTCCAGTGTTGTTCTATGAAGAGAGGAGCACCTTCCAGAAGGCTAACCATCTCTGCAGCACTCCACAAATCAGGCCTGTTTGGTAGAGTGGCCAGACGGAAGCCACTCAGTAAAAAGCACATGACAGCTCGCCTGGAGTTTGCAAAAAGGCACCTGAAGGACTCTCAGACCATGAGAAACAAAATTCTCTGGTCTGATGAAACAAAGATTGAACTCTTTGGCCTGAATGCCAAGTGTCATGTCTGGAGGAAACCAGGCACTGCTCATCACCTGGCCAATACCATCCCTACAGTGAAGCATGGTGGTGGCAGCATCATGCTGTGGGGATGTTTTTCAGCAGGAGGAACTGGGAGACTAGTCAGGATTGAGGGAAAGATGAATGCAGCAATGTACAGAGACATCCTGGATGAAAACGTGCTTCAGAGCGCTCTGGACCTCAGACTGGGGCGACGGTTCATCTTCCAACAGGACAACGACCTGAAGCACACAGCCAAGATAACAAAGGAGTGGCTTCGGGACAACTCTGTGAATGTCCTTGAGTGGCCCAGCCAGAGCCCTGACTGGAACCCGATTGAACATCTCTGGAGAGATCTGAAAATGGCTGTGCACCGATGCTGCCCATCCAACCAGATGGAACTTGAGAGGTTCTGCAAAGAAGAATGGGAGAAACTGCCCAGAAATAGGTGTGCCGAGCTTGTGGAATCATACCAAAGAAGACTTGAGGCTGTAATTGCTGCCAAAGGTGCTTCAACAAAGTATTGAGCAAAGGCTGTGAATACTTATGTACATGTTGTTTTTTCGTTCTTTATTTTTAATAAATTTGCAAAAAAAACAGTTTTCACTTTGTCATTATGGGTTGAAAATAATGAATTTAATCCATTTTAGAATAAGGCTGTAACATAACAATGTGGAAAAAGTGAAGCGCTGTGAATACTTTCCGGATGCACTGTATATACATATATATTTATCTTGAAGCTTCAAGATTTGAAGACACCTGAGCAATACTTGCAACTAGTTTCTCCAAACAGGAGGCGTCTTGAAGCTGTCGTTACCAACAAAGGCTTTTGTTGTTGGCTTTTGTTCAACGTGTTCCAATACTTTTTCTTTGTGTCATTCCATTTTATTACACATAACTTAGCTAATTTCTTTGTATGTATGGATGACTTGGGTTGTTAGCGACATCTGGTGAACATGTCATGTCAATAGCACCTTTTAGAAATATACTGTTATAGAAAAGTAGTGGCGTGTTCCAAGACTTATTTTACCCGCTATAAAGCTATATCAAAATATTAAACTCCTCGGTTCAGTTTATTGCACCATTTCCGTTACACTACAGTTCACGGACCATTCAAACCCGCTCATCACGTCGCTATTATCGGACGTTTCTCTTCTATTCGCAGACGTTGGTGTTTCCTTTACCTTTGGAGTTGGAGTCAGGTCGCTCTTCGTGAAGTGTTTTGCCTCTTGACCGGTGAGAACTTCGGTTCGGTAAAAATGCACTATCGCATCCGGGTTAGAGATGGGGAATGTATTTTCAGACATTGTCGCAGTTTTAGTGCCAGTTAAAAATAGGGATTAAAACACAAACGCGCGCACACAGGAACTTTTCAACAACGACACAAAAATTGGCGGGTTAAATACGACTTCCTTGTTGATTTCTCCAAGGCGAATCTGATTGGTCGTTTAACTCTTCTTCTGTACGAGAGAGATGATTCACCAGCGCCCTCTAGCGCACTCACCGTGTACAACTCTTGAACTGTTCCCCCTTTCATGTTGACCTCATTCTGCTGTTAGGATTTAATTTAAAATGTGTAATGTTTGGGTGTCTTACGAAGCACATTTCGTTATAAATTAAGAACCAAATAAGAGTTGTGCACAATAATATATAGTATAAAGTCAAAAACATAAAATAGCAGCTATTTTACAGTTATACAAATAAGCAATGGTGAAGACAAGTATAGTATATTGTCTTAATAGATGTTGTATGATTATGCCAAGAGGGATATACTTATTTAGTTAATCGAAACCTTTGTGTATTAATATATAATATTGTTGTGGTGTGGCGGTAAAACAACTAAAGGAGCAACGCTTAATCCCATTTGAAGAGTTCACAGACTGCTGTTCTTTTGCAATGTAGAAAAGCATGATTTATCTCCGAACAAAGTAAAAATAAGAACATTATTTGAAATGTAATTTGGAAAAAGCAGGATTATTCCAGACAAACTGTTTGTATTTATTTATTAAAAACATTTGAAACTTCTTTTAGCTGAGCTCTATGTCATACTGGTCGACCCTCCGTAGCAGCAGGGGGTGCTGATGTGACACCGCGACTGTTAAACGTGCACGTGACAAAACACGGAACTCACTGCTGCTGTGCCCCTGGATGCTGAGGAGGGGAACTTTCTGTCACATTTCAAAGTCAGAGCTTACTGCGTGCAATGACTTTGGAAGGAGTTTCTGATCCGCTCATTCGTTCGTCGCAAAGGTTTCGGGTTTGAGCCAACAATGGCGGCGAACTGGGCCGAGAGGATCTCCGCTTTCTCCCGGAGTCCGTCTGTCTTCCTCTCCAGGACAACAGCTGAGGCTTTCCTCGCAGAGCTGCTCCGTGAGCTCCGAGATGACAGAGCCAGTTACAGTGTTAAGGTAACAACAACAAAAGAAATGTACGATACATTAAACTCCCATGCTTCCTTAATGTGTTGCCGCAATGAGAGTCACGAGCAGAGCGAGCCGAAAGCAACCGTGTCTCCACATCCGCGCACTGGTGCTGTGCGACGTGGGTTCAGCCGACAACACTTAATCGACCGATTTTTAAAAGGACTTTGGCATTTCCGGTGTCAACGAAACCCTAAGCGGGGTCTGAAACCCCCAAACCCCGCTGGACCTAGTTTCTCAAACCGGGTTTTCTTTTTACTCATCATTTACACATCTCTTTTGGACGGTTTGCTCGCACAAAATTTAAAAATGATTGTTTTTTAATTGAGTAATTGACAGCAGTGAACACTAATAATTACCTGTATTATCTGTGGTGTTTTCCTGTGTTGTGTTTAATGTAATACAAGTTATTATGTCCATAATTCTTCCATTGCATCCACCTCAGGTCCTCCTGTTGTCCCCGCTATGCGAGCATCCGACCCTGCTGTGTCCCTCCGACTCTGTGGGCGAGGAGACGGCCCTGGAGCTCATGTCGGTGTTGGACCAGTGTCCTCCCAAGTCCGTCCAGTTCCGCTGCCACCTCCTCCTGGCCCTCACCACCGTGCTCGTCTGCACCGCCTGCATGAGCGTCCGCTCCTGTGTGTCCCAGGACTTCCTGGACCTGCTCCTTCAGATGGCCCAGGACACCGGGGACCTGCACGGGGATGGCGCTCTGCGCTCCCTCCGGGCCACGGCCTGCGACTGCCTGCGGGAGCTGGAGGCCTGCTCCCCGGGCCTCCTCTCGCAGCGCCTCGAGCTCCTGGGCGGGCTCAGGCAGCGGGAAACCTCCCGGCTCCACCAGGCCTACGCGGGACTCCACACTCTGGTGTTGAGAAACGCTGTGTATCGGCTCACCCAGGACACTGGAGCTGGCGCTGAGCACCTCAAGGCGCTTCTGGAAGGAAATACATCTGTGGCGTGGGAGGCCGAGCTGGACTCGGGCCCGATGAGTGACAAAGACCCCTCGGCCATACTATCGTCCCTTATCCTGGGACCCATGGGTACTGTGCCGACCCTCCAGACTGGGCCCGACTGTAAGGAGCTGCGTTCGGTCCTTTCCTCCCTTCTGGAGGAGTCCTACCTCCTCACTCCTCTGTGCCAGGCTGCACTGCTACACAGACTGACAGAGGTAGTTGCCATGGTGCCTGGTGTCCCTCCGGCCGTATTCAGAGCTCAGCTGCTGCGACTGCTGGGCACGAGCGAGGTTTGTGTCACATGGAATTAACTAGAATCCAATGTACTTTACTCACCAGTTCATGTTTACAAGCATTTTATTGGCGTGTGTTTAGGTCTTAAAACGTTCGTTTCATCTCAATTGAATAACATTTTCCTGTGAAGCTCTGCATGTGAATTTTACTTGAATACTGCGGGGAAAGGCGGAACCCGCGAGTAAAAAGAAGGACTGCTTCACAGAATTAAAATACTGGGGGCTGGGGGATTACTTCATTGGGCTTTTTCAAATGACAATAAAAGAAAAAGATCCAATAAAAAGTCTTCACATAAGCAGCTTTAACATAGTAACTCTTTGCTCTCCTCCCAGGTTTGCCTCCTCCACGCCACGCTGCTGTTGAAGTGTGCGTTCACCGACAGCCTGTTCAGCGCCGAGGACGAAGCTTTCATCCTCCAGCGGCTGGTCGTGCTCTCCCAGCACCCGCTGCTGGGTACGCCCGAGAAGCTTTTCTACATGGACTGCCTCCTGCACTTCCCCGAGAACCGGCCAATCGGCTGCGGCGGCGACGGCGACGAGACCCTCCCCGTGCTGCTAACCCCGCGGCTGGCCTCGGCCCTGGCGCCCACCGTGTTCAACGACGGCGCCACAGCGCTGGCCCGCCTCAACCTGCTGTCCCTGGTCTACCTGGAGGAAGCAGAGGAAGGGGAGGGGGAGGAAAGCAGGGGCCTGGCCTACCTCTATGAGCACCTCACCTCGCTGCTGCGCGTCGTGGCAAACGGGGGCAGCCGGGAGATCGTTGTCACCTTCTTCAGGGCCGCCTTCCTCTTCCTCTTCTCCTTCTGCCACGTGGAGAGTTACTGTCGCAGCCTGACAGAGGAGCTGTGCAAGCTCTACCTCCGCCACACCCACCTAGCACCGCACATCGTCAACCTGGCCGACCGGGCCCAGGACAAGCTCGCTGAGTCTGACTGGGCGGTGGGGTTCCTGAGGGCCCTCCAGGGAGTCATCGCCGATGCCCCGCCTGCTCGGCTCACCCCGCGAGAACTGAGCTGGCACCTAAAGACACTGGCCCGTGTGGCGGAGGAGGGAGAGATTCACCAGCACAGCACCGTCAGCTTCCTATCCAGCGTCATCGCTCCGTCTCCCTCCTCTCTGTGCACCTCCGGCGACTGGCGCCTGGGCAACGGCCTGCTGGGGGTTTGCCGCCGCCTCCTCGTCCACCCTAGCCTGGACTCGCTGCTCTTGCCTCTGGCCGACATCCTGCTGCATCTCACTTGCCACTACGGTGACACGGACATCCAGGACCATGCCCGGCTCTACTACACCCTCCTGACCACGCTGTCCCAGGAGAAGCTGGCCGGGGTTCTGGCGCAGGGTTCTGCAGAGGGAGGGCGGCAGGTCACGAAGCGATCGCTGTCCTGCATCATGGCTGAGAGCGAGGGCTTGGCGAGCGCGCTGACCATTCACCAGACGGAGAAGTCGATATTCGGGCTAATCGAGGCCCGTTCTGAGCCGCCTCAAGGGGAAACACAAACCGAGGAAGTAAGCGACCCCCACCAGAATGATACTTTGCCAACAGAGGCCAACGCAGCTCTGGAAGAATACAGAGCTCAGTTCCTCGTCCCCGGATTCGCCTCAGAAATCACCTTAAACTACCGGCTTACTCGCATCGACAGCGACTCCCACTTCGATCAGCTCTTCAGCATCCGCCTCCACTTCGGCCTCACAGACGACCACTACGAAGAGCTGGGCGACATCAGCGTCCCGAGTCTGGTCCGGGGGAGGCCGCCGCCTGAAGTCAGGCTGAGACTGAAGCCCAGGCGTCCCTACCCCACCACGCTCCACGCCAGCGCCATCTTCACCACTGAGGACGGCCTCTCCTGGCTCACCGTCCTGCCGCACATCCACGTGGCCTTCCGGCAGGTCTTCGCGCCGCTGCCCGCCCCCCCGGCCTGGGGGAACAGCAGCAGACGGTGCTTGTTCGAGGGCTTGTGGGATGAAATGGGTGCAGAAAGTGGAGAGGACCCGGCAGACTGTGTTACCAGCCTGTTCTGCTGCCGGCTGAAGGAGGGGGCTCTCACTGACCTGGTGGAGAAACACTTCCTCCCCTACCTCATATCGGATCTGTCCGAGGAAGAAGAGGTCAAAGTGCTCTTCTTCCTCCCACCGCGGTCTCACGTGCTGCTGAAGATAAAACCGGGGGACCCTGTGCACTTCAATGTCGCCGTGGATAACTGGCAGCTTCTGCGTCACCTAAATTCTTATCTTCTGACAATCACGTCCTCACAGGAAGACACTTGACTGGGATTCAGCTTACTTGCTCGCTTTTAAACAATAATTTTAATAACAAAATCATCATCAGTCATACTCCAATTGTACTTGAAATTAAGTTGCTGAAGACAGTCGATTCAAAATAAAGCTTTTGCATTTTAATTGTCTTGACGAGAAATTAAACATGTGTGAAAGTATGTTTATTTCCCAAATAGTCAGAACAACCTCATTGGTTACAGTCGATAAATTAAAGACATAATTGACTTGAGTCACTAATACGGTGGCTGAGCAGAAGTTGTACTTCCCTCCTAAAATTCAAAGTAAGGACACATTAACCTATGAAGTTTATTTTTTGTTTTTTCAAATCACAAGACTCAGTTCATGCTGTTTGGATTTACGCTGATTTACAGTTGTTGGAAACAAAAGCAGAGAAGAAGACATGCGTAAACAATGAATAATTCATTAAGAGAAAAACAAATGAGCAGAGCAGGGTATACTCATCGTGTTTGTTGTGCATACACGATACATTCTGGAGATAAACACTGGATCATGCCGTTTGTTTTGTTCCGTGTGACGCATCAGATAATCGACTAAATGTGAGTGAAACTGATTTGATAGAACATTCAAATCTTAATTTGATTTTTTTTAAAGTGTTAATGCACATGCTGGCCAGTGCAGCTCCATTTGGTATTTTCAGTTCTAGTAAACCATCCCGAAGGCTGACACTAACATCACCAATCGATGTGTATACAAATTAAGACTTGTAGTAATTCACTGCGCTCTGTGTGACAGTACAGGCAAAACCTTTGTTCTTTTTGGGCTATTTTTCTTTCAGACTAGTGGAAAGAAAAAACATTCAGGTGGTTTATATTATACTACTTTGTTTATTTGCATCTGAAGATGACTCCTAAATTAAGTGCACGTTACTATTAGATAATTCTGTATTTTCATAACATCTCACAAAACTTGTAAGCATTACAGATTCATCCCTCTCTAGTCTGAAGCTGTCTCTAATCTGCTGTGGACAGTATTTCTGGATTTACGGAGCGATACAGAAGCGATATCCAAAATCACCCTTGTAAAAAAAAACTTTCACTCTTATGTCAACAAAATGAAAACAGGAGTTTTGAAACAGGCTTTATCCAACAATCACATTTCTGCTCTGCAAAATAATGCAAATTAGCACATTTTAAAATTAGATAATGCCCCAATTTCATATTTAAAGATAACATTTCAGACAGCTTGTAATACGACAAATTATTGTCTTAATGTCAGCAATCAACTGGGGAAGGTTCATGATAGCATCAGTTAAAATGTTGACCTGTAGCGTCTCTCCTTTAGTCCGTGTCTGAAAGTTACCAAAACACTGGAACAGATGCTCTGACATCAGCGGTTCCAGTCCCCGAATGGATCTTGGTCTCCATGTGTCCTCTTAAAATCCTTTACTCCGAGAGGCCCTTGAAGTTGGGTTCCGTGTAAAGCGGCAGGGCGGTCTGCTGGCTGAGGACCTTGTCCATGATGGCGATCTCCGCGTCCCTCTTCGCCACCTGGTCCACGGGGGTCCAGGACATGTCGTGTTGAAGTTTGAATGCGCCGACGAATGTGTGCGGACAACTTGGGCCCCATTCCTTCAAAAGGGGAGAGGGAGGAGGAAGTAGGACAATGATGAACTGTGCTGCACTGTCAGAAGTCAAACACTTGTTTTTTTCCTCCCTTCTATAAATCAGTTAATAAACCCTAAATTCCCTCCCTCTTTCGGTTTCGTTTCTGTTCAAAAAGCTGAATCATGTGATTAATTTTTCAAGCAGAAATACCAAAACACTATCTAGTTCCAGCCTATGAATTTTTTGTGTCCAGTCAAAAGTAAAATGACTAGTTTCTTAGATTTTACACTATTTTGTCAGAGAAAACAAGCAACTTGGTCTCACCGTGGCCTTTTAAAATGGCTATTTTCCACCAGTTTCAGACATTTTTCAAGAAACTTAACGGCAGAATAATTGATGAAAACGATGACAAAAGAATACGTAGTTGCAACACATACATTTTCTTCGTTTAAAGCTCCTCCCCGGCATTCCACGATGACAAAAAATAAAAACTGCAACTGGTCAAACTCAACCTGAACCCGCCAGTGTTTTTTTTTTTTTGTCCGTCTGCTCACTATCAGCTCTCCTCTTAGTTACGTGACCTTTGAATACGAGAAACATCCCAAACACACACGTTTGGTGAGGCATTCATGTGTAGATGGAGGAACGCTCCCTGAGGGGAATGTTAAGCAACAGGCTCTCGCTGGCATGTCGTAACACTTTGCATCCACATAACGCTCAAGGCAGCTTTATGGACTTCTGGTTGGTTGGTGTATGCGTCAGTAGAATGCTGACCTTAGGGGAGATGATGGAGAAGTACTTCTGTCCGGAAGGCCGCTGGTAGAGGTAATACATGTTGCCTGCTTTTTTCACAATGTTACAGGCAGAATGGTGGAGGTCGGCATCTCTTTTGGCATCTTCTAAAACCTGGGAAGAGAGAGAAGAGAGGGAGGGAGAGAGGAGAGCATATATTGTGTTATCTTATATTATACTACTAGATAAACAGCTAAAAGCTCATCCGTAGTGCTCATATTGTTAAAATGTGCAGTGATATTGGGAGGTAAACGTGTTTTGCTTGCATTACGATCAGATGACCAGCCACAAAATAGCTACAGCAGCATTAAAAGAAAAGGTCACTACCACATTCATTGCATGTACTCGTTTTTGCTGCTCACCTTCCTCGCCTGTTCCTGCAAGTATCTGATCTGGTCAGCAATGACTGTCAGTTTGTTGCAAGCGTTGGCTCTTGTAAAATCATCTCCCTAAAAAAAAAATATATATATATATATATATTATTACCTCACTAACAAGAGTTATTATTATTTGTGTTCAATACATCTCAGTCCATACCCTCTGTACTTGTGATGCCAGGGCCACTAAGTCCATGGGGTCCCCCACTCTGTTGGTCTGGTAGGAACTGACCAGATCCACCCCGCTGGGGGCGCTGCTGCTCTCAACCAGAGTCACTGTGGCAAAAAAAATACACACAACTATTATACCATGCATGTAACCGAATCATCAGGAGAAACATGATTGGTAATGCAACTAGTCACATTGCAACTGGCAGCGCCGTCTTTACTATATCTGTTATCTGTAGTAGCTGCTACTGGACGATCACAACAGCTGCTACTACGATTCCAGTACGAATACATCATGAATCAAATGGCACAGTCGCGAAACTCTTCGACACATTGGGTGAACAGTATGTTAGCAAACCACGCAGCATAAAACAAAACAACTAATGGAGCTGACGTCATTCGGTTGGGTTGAAATGCAGACCTCGAGTCAAGCTAAAGAAGTACAACCACACTCGAGGTGACAGTGACGCTCTGGGAGACAACTTAAAACAAACTATTGCTCGGAACGCTGGGAAGGCTTGACGTGAGGTTTTTACGTTACAGTCAGTCACTCGGTCCGTTTCTGTTACCCGTGGTGGTTTTGTCGGGCTGATTGGGAAGGCTGACCGTCCTGTCCATGTTGTCTTCGTTCAGTTTTTTACTACGAACTCCTCTCTCGTGTGACACTTGTTATATAACACCCCCCCCGTCCAACTGCTGGTTTTGTAACCGGCTAATATTTGACCAAAAATACTATGAGAAACACTGGAGGCTTCACGGGGTCCTAAATCTCCGCCACATTTTGCCCAAATGGTAGTATTACTTTGTGCCTATGCAAAAAGACTTCAAATAAAACGCTTTGTCGGATCTTTTTCGATTATAATACATTCACCTTTTCCAGTGTACAACTTCCATCCAAAGTTCTATCTATATAAGACCAAAGTATGTGGTATATTTCATATTCCATGCCATTATTATTTGGATGAGTTTTCGGGCATAACATAACCAGCCCCACCTCGCTACAGAACATTTAAAACCGAAGATGTGTCACTGTTGATAAACCAAACCAGCAAAGTCGCGATGTCACCGTGGAATAGTTGTTGGGATACACTTGTCAAATCAACAACTTAACACTGCATTAAACCACAGGGGTATAGGATATACTCAGGGGTGTATATGATATACTACAATAGTGTTGACTCAGGGCTTTTGAAAACATACAGTCTATAGGTGGAAGGCTAGTAGAGGTTGTTTCTCCATTATTGAAGTATTTCTAGTTGTTTTTATTTGTGGATAACCGAACAAGTTAAATATAGTCATGTGCAGTGGTATAATAAGAGTAGCAATATCACACAGTGAAAATACTCCATGAAGCAAAAGTCCTGCACGCAAAACTTTACTCAAACAATAGTTAAGTATTTGCGGCAAGTGCTCATTGTGCGTCAAGTGCTCATTCTGCAACAAAATGGCATCAGACAGTATTATACATGGTATTTCTGTATTCATACTACTGCTGCATTACCCTCTGAACCTCGAATGACCTCAGTGGAAAACAAAAGGAACAACTCGCACAGAACATGCAGGTGTAGCAGAAGTTTCCAGTCTGAGCTGAAGGTGTTTTTGAAGGTGTCAAGTTGTGCTAATGAGCTCAGAAAGACAGTTCTGTTTTCACCTTTGTGACAATTTAATTCCACAAGTAATTAGTAACTACAGCTGTCAGACAAATAAAGACGTTTGAGCTAATATTGTACTTTTTACTCCATCTACATTAAAACATGTCTGATATGTAGTGGGGTAGAAGTAACAGACAATGGCAATACTCAAGTTAAGTACAAGTAGCTCAAATACACTTATAGATAGACCACTACTGGTCTGTGTATAAATGTATCTGCTAATGATGAGAAAAGGCATCTGCAGCATTCCTGCGATTAGAAAATGTGTTATAACGTTTATTTTCTTAATAACAAAATAAGTAACTATTTATAACAACGTATACTAATAATAATAATAAAAAACAATACACTTTTCGTATAGATTGATCTTATGTCACAATGACAACACATGTTCATAAGCTGTTTTAGAAGAAGTTTGCTTTGTAAAAGTCAATTCTGACCGGGTCGGATGAGTATGAAATGTTTTGACATGTTAATAGCATATTCTTCTAAATCTAGTTGTTTGTCTCAGTTGTGCGTGAGGAAGAGGAAGTGCTTTAAGTCAAAAAGCGCTCATCCGCAGCTTTTAACTCATGGCTTATTTGTGCTCCACAGAACAAGAAAAGGTTGTTACAATAACGAGACCCGCGTGTCTTTATAATAAGACAAAAGTACGCTCTGTTGATATGGTTTAATACTGTGAAGAAAAATTATATTGTGACATGAGAATATCGCGTTCATTGTGTCACTGTCACTCACTCTTGCACATCTTTTTGATATTATTATTGAAATACAGTTGTTTCAAAGTATATTGTTATAAAAAAATGTTACCATATTTTTATTGTACATTTTTATATTTAAAAAATGTGTCTCATGTCATTGCACTGTTTTCTGTTTTTGTTTATTGTTATGCACCTTTCACTAAGTCAAATTAGTTTATGTGTAACGTACTTAGCAATAAACAGTTCTGATTCGCATATATATGCTGTTGCCTTCTCTGTACACGTTGACATTTATGACCCTCAATACAATACAGCTAAGTCTCTTTTACTGGGAAACATATTCAGAAGCCTGTGAAAAGAAACAAGTCTGTATTCGAGGAAGAGATGATTATGATTATGATGATGAAGATGATGATGATAATATGATTTTGCCTGGATTTAATATGATTTTTTGTTTGGTTTAGCTATTGTGAACATTTGACAGAATGTGAGGGGGGGGGTGGGGGGGGCTCAACTTTGCAAAAACCCCGCCCACAGGGAAGTTACTGAGGGAGAGCGAAGTTAACAGCGCTTCCCTCGTACCGGCTCCTCGTCTCCTGGATCGGGCTACAGAGCCCCGACATCTTTAGCGCCATGGAGCTCCGTTATGCGCTGCTCTTCCTCTCCCTTCTAGCTCCCTCGTGCGCCGCGCACATTCTGGAGCCCTACGACTTCCTCTTCGACACGGCAGTGGAAGCCTACTATAAGGGGGAATGGCTGACTGTGATCCTGAACATGGAGAAGGCGCTCCGGAACAAAGCCACGGTCCGCAGCGTGAAGGCTCAGTGTCGCCTGAGCTGCGCCAACCAGACCGCTTTCGGCGACCGCCCGTCCGGCATGGATGCTCCTCTACCGGGCGCCGGCTCCGTAGAGGACCTGGGCTTCTTCCAGAAAATACTCAAACGGGCGGACTGCGTGAACTCCTGCGAGACGGACAAGCTGGGCACCCGGACTCTGCATGAGGTCACTGAAGATGTGGCGCTGGAGTTTAAGAAGAGGACCCCTTACAATTACCTGCAAGTCGCGTATTTTAAGGTATACAAGCTAAGTGCAGCAGCGAATGAGCTCCAGTCAGGGCTGTCCCCTTGTGAAAATGCAGCATACATCACAGACGTGTCTTCATGTGTTAGTTTAAAACAATCAAATAACTTTTTAGTTGGACATTGCAAAAGCCCCAACCCCCCCAAAACCAAGAAAAACCGTGCCACGTCTTAAGGTGGAGTCAAGCTTCTGTGGAGTCTTGACGTAAAGACGTCGATTTTTTTTAAAGGCCTATCGTGCTGCTTTCAAACTCTACTTACAAACTCACACTTGTCAAAAGATGAAGGGGTAAATAATGCCACGTTGGTGGACTTGTAGCTGTAAAGTGAGATGGGCAAAGTTAGACTACCTATATTGTTATTTTTTTTTAAACTTTTTCATATTCACAGTTTTCTTGGATTGTGTTTAATCGAAAAATACTACCCTCAGGCAGAACTTGAAAGCAGCACGATCATAACTGTCACTGAAATAAGAAATATATATATAATCACAGTGCATTTTCCATAATGCAGGATATAGCAACACAAATAGGCAGATAAGAGTTCCGACCTTCTAACCAAAGTGGTTGTTCAAATTTCTAACTTTAAAAACTTTGATAATAACATAGTAGGGTGACTAAAATCCTGTTGATCAGTTTCATTTGAACGCAGCTCTAACCCAATTTACTGGTCACTGATCCTAAAAGTTTACTTACAAGCCACTAAAATGACAGAAACAAGCGGGGGTTGCTGTGGATTATGTAGAAGTCAATAAGTCAGGGGTGCGAGAAAATATAGATTCACTTGAGTATTGTGTTACTTGTCGTTTTGTGATACTGTGTCGATTCTCAAAAAACACAATGGGATTTTAATGAATAGTTTGAACGCTAAGATTCGTGGCAGACAGCGGCGTTCAAACACCCTGGATGCTGGACAGAAGTGTTGTTATCTATCATCAGCCATATACTCTGGCGAATGGAGCCTTGTCTTTATACTATATCAGCTTTCCTAAAATGAGATCAATATATAGCGTTATATCTCCCTCTCTCTCTCTCTCTCTCTCTCTCTCTCTCTCTCTCTCTCTCTCTCTCTCTCTCTCTCTATATATATATATATATATATATATATATATATATATATATATATACAGTATTGCATGGCCAGAATCTTGCCAAAACACAGCCCTGGAAAAAAGTGGTTGCAATTCCTGCAGGTCAATGTTATAGGTTAATATAACCTACAAATTACATAATGCCTCTTTATTAATCATCTTAATGCAACATATCTCGTTATTGTGAAGTAAGAGACTGGTTTGGACTTGAAATAGGATTTATTTTTCATGCCAGATTGAATAAGTTTAGTCAAGTACAACTGGGACAGAATATACACATTTTTCTATGAAGAATGGGACAAATGATGATGCAATGTGAAAAGAAGCATTTTCTCCTCATTGCTTGACCCTCAATGTTACTTTCCTCTCAACCTACTGTAAGCTAACCAGCAGCCACAAACGGCTACGAGCAACAAAGTCAGCGACTTTGAGCCAGTGAGCGCAGTGGAGCCATTAGCAGCTAAAGAGACATTTCCCTTGGGAGTTGGTGGGGACCAAAAACGGAGCTAAAAGGGACAGAATAACGGAATTTCATTCGCCAGGAGGGCCGAAACATGTCTCAGCGCGGATGCTAATGTTGCTCTGCTTGTGTGAAATAAGCTACAGTTCGCTAAAACGTTAGCTATAACGACCTCATGAAGTGATAATATATAGATGTTGTGTTGTGAAAATAAATAATTTATTGCTGCCTCACTGTATCAGGTTGTATCAACGTGTTAGCAAAGAGCTTTATATACAGCACAATTATCATCCATGCTGATTAGGAGGTTGGATGGACTAAACCAGGTCTGAGAGGCTCGTAGAGACGCTTTCACATGGCAACATTCCTGTCAAATTGGGTCTGGATGTTTCCGAGGTGGTTTTGCTGACTAGCACATCTTTATTCAGAGGCCAGGAGCTGAACACCTGTGTGTTTTTTTTCCTTCTTTTTTTTCTTTCCCAGATCAATATGCTGGACAAGGCAGTGGCAGCTGCCCACACGTTCTTCCTGGCAAACCCAGATCACATGGAGATGAAACAGAACCTGGACTACTACCGGATGATGGCAGGAGTACAGCCGGAGGACTTCAAAGATTTGGAGGCCAAGCCGCATATGGTGAGAGCAAAACACCTCTGTTGAGTTTATGGCCTTTTTTTGCCTCGAGGCCAGACTTTAAAGGGAGCAACGTTTTGTCTCTCTGGGTCACATTCCAGCACTTTGTGGTTCAGTATGTTTCAGAAATCTCGGGCCATTATGTCACCTGGTCCATTCCCTACAGTCAAGCTGTCACAAGACGTTTTCAAATAGCTGTACAAATGTTTCGGCCTTAGCTCTTTCCTTTATCAACTGTTTAAATTTAACATTATTATTTTAGATTTTATATATTTTAAGTATTTTTTTATTGTACTTTGTTTCTTATCCATGCACCAAATGAAATCCCTTGTCGGTGAAAACCTACTTGTGCAATAATCTGATGCTGATTCAAACTAACAACTAGCAAAATGAAACCCAGAGCCGTCTTTGTAATAACCCTGTGTGCTCTTTGTTAGTACCCTGCTATTACCTAGAAAAGTCACACTTTTATATGTCCCAGCATTAGTAATTTTGCACTCTCTCTCTCTCTCTCTCTCAGGCCGAGTTCCTGCAGGGGAAGAGCTACTACAGCGATGACTCCTTCGGCCTGGCGGCAAATCACTTCGAGGTGGCCGTAGATGAGTACTTCACTGCCGACAAGGAGTGCAAAGCGATGTGTGAGGGAGCCTACAACTACGACGGGTACAACTACATGGAGTATAGTGCCGACCTCTTCCAGACCATGACAGGTGAGACAGAATCTCCTTTTTTGTGGAGGGGGGGATTGTGCAGAAAAGACTTGCATGAAGTTGCTAACCATTGTCCTTTTGTCAGACCACTACATGCAGGTGCTGAACTGTAAGCAGCACTGCGCGGTGGAGTTGGCCTCAACTGCCGGCAAAGACAAGCCCTTTGAGGACTTCCTCCCCTCGCATTTCAACTACCTGCAGTTCTCCTACTACAACAGTGAGTCCAACAACAACCAACGTCCTCAACCGCAATGGAAGTGGACAGATATCGTTGCTGAATATTGGGAAAATAATCTTAAAAAAGAAACGACTTCCCGTCCAGTCTCCGTATTGTATTGACTGATGATGACAGAGGAGGTACTCAGTGATGAGAAGTCGCTTTATTTACAACGAATTTCGTTCCAAAGAGTTGTTTGATTATGGAAATTGATCTTCGATTGTGAGGTTAAATTAAAATGCATCTTCATGTTGAAATACATATATTTATACGTGAAGTTATCCCCCTCGCATCGGTTTGCCTTCTCATAATTCAATTCAATTCAATTCAGTTTATTTTGTATAGCCCAATATCACAAATTACAAATTTGCCTCAGAGGGCTTTACAATCTGTACACATTGGATCAGGAAAAACTCCCCAAAAACTCCCCAAAAATAACCTTTCACAGGGAAAAAAGGGAAGAAACCTTCAGGAGAGCAACAGAGGAGGATCCCTCTCCCCGGATGGACAGATGCAATAGATGTCATGTGTACAGAATGAACAGCATTACAGAGTTACATAAACACATTACATGAATATGACAATGTATGAATGGAACTCCAATCCATGAAACAGAAGGAGGTAGAGAGGAGGGGGGGCGGGGCGCATCAGCAGGGCCAGCGTGGGAGGCCGGCTCACCAGGCATCAGACACCTCCAGGTCCAATGGACCCTACGAGACGTGAAGTCACAACGACTCCGGGGAGGAAGCAGAGTTAATAAGGTGCAATGGAGAGATGTAAATTCATCCATAAGTAGAGAGAGAAGAGGAGATAGGTGCTCAGTGTATCCTAAAACATCCCCCAGCAGCCTATAAGCCTATAGCAGCATATCTAGGGGCTCGACCAGGGCAAACCTGATTCAGCACGAACTATAAGCTCTATTAAAGAGGAAAGTCTTAAGTCTATTATTGAATGAGGTGACTGTGTCTGCCTCCCGGACTGAAAGTGGAAGCTGGTTCCATAAAAGAGGAGCTTGATAACTGAAGGCTCTTGCTCCCATCCTACTTTTTAGGACTCTAGGAACCACAAGTAGCCCCGCATTTAGTGAGCGCAGCTCTCTAGTGGGGCAATATGGTACTACAAGCTCCTTAAGATATGATGGTGCATCACCAATCAAGGCTCTGTAGGTGAGGAGAAGAATTTTAAATGTGATTCTTGATTTTACAGGGAGCCAGTGCAGAGCAGCTAATACAGGATATTTTCTTAGTTAGTTTTTGTGAGTACACGAGCTGCAGCATTCTGGATCAACTGGAGGGATTTAAGAGACTTATTAGAGCAGCCTGATAATAAGGAGTTGCAGTAATCTAGTCTAGAAGTAACAAAAGCGTTAACCAGCTAGACATGTTCCGCAAAAATAGTTCCAACCTATAGGTGTTTTATAAGAAGGAATAATTAAGTAATGTAATTTTGACAGCCCCAAACAGCCATCTGGCCTTTATTAGTGTTACAATAATTTAGTAAGGATGCCTCTCGAATTGTAAACAGGGGACCCCTCCTTATTAAGGTTACTGTCTTTATAGTCCTCACGATAAAGGTTCATCTCTGACCACAGTTGAACACATGTTCTTCATTTTCTCTTAAGGAGCAATTAATCACCTCAAAGGACATTATTTTGTCTAGAACATTTCTGACATTCTCCAGCAAAATCAAATTATTATCACAGTTCTTAACCTCTTTGAATCTCCCAGAAGAGGCCAGTTCTCTTCCCCCTTCACCATCTTGCAATTCTTACTTGAACCAAATAATGTTCCCTTTCCTTTTCAAGTGAATAATGTTGCAGTTACATACAGTTGTAGGGCTCACAGGGGACAGGTTTTTAAAACGAATAGTCAAAATGGAATTAGCAGCAGCTGAAATATGTTGTTTCTTTTCCTCCTAACTGTCGCTTAACAGCACTCGCCATCATTCTCAATTATTTTATCCCACTGCCAGTTGTTCAAACCGTCTGCCTTGCGGTCCGCCGTTGCATTTCAGGGCGGTAATGCCTTGCATTCTCTCGACTGACCATCAGGGGGCGATCCATTCGGTTGCAATAATAAGTCTGATTGTATAGAAGTCTATGAGAAATTGACTGAACCTCTCTCTTGATTTATGGTCTCAATCTCTAGTTTAAAGTCTTTTTCAATACAGCATGATGTTCAATACCTCTCTTCTCTCTGTCCCATCTGTCCAGGTGAGAAGTACGAGCAGGCCATAGAGTGCACCAAGACCTTCCTGTTGTTCCACCCCGGCGACGAGGTGATGAACCAGAACTTGGCCTATTATTCTGCCGTGCTGGGCGAAGACAAGGCACGAGATATAGCGGCCAGACAGGTACGACTCACACTACGCCCGCCAGAGACTTTTGATGCGAAGCGTCTTGTGAGTGCCTTTTTTTTAATCCATAATGACCGGCAGTAAATCAGATTACACTACATGTGGTGAGAGAAAGATTAGCACTCAAGGGTACAAGAGAGGCATTCAAAGAAAAGCACAGTGATCTAAAAGCACATAAACTGTTTGCTGCCTTTTCAAAGATTTGTTCACTGCCCCGGGCTCCGAACGTCCATACTCGACACCAATTGTAGTGGGTTAATAGGGTTGTTGATCGATATAACACTGATTTCTGGCTTTTCGGCCCATCGCTCAGATTTTATAATAACAAACACCCCCAAGGGGGTCGTTGTGGGTGATCCTGTTGAAACCAATTGGAAATACGAAGAAAATTGCTTTACCATTAATTTGTCTTATTTGTAGGGACCTGGAGGGTTATCACATACAAATATATTCTAGCTGCTGGTCCTATCTTACGTTTTTTACCTTCCTATTACAGAAGTGACTCCTGAATTAATTAATTCATGGATTTCTTAACTCAATGGTCTCTGCAGTCAATATAAATACGCATGAATACAGTGTATTTCAGTGTTAAACTGAGATCGGACTTCAGACTCAACAGCCTCTTTATGTCTAATGAGCGCTTTTTTTTTTTTTTAGTTTAGTGTGTTCTGCTGGTCACCACTAGAGGCCGCTCAAAACCAGAGATCAGTAAATGCCCCGTAGTTTTTTCAATCGAACAGGGTATCTTCTTGACATATCTTTTTGGAGCTATCTTTGGCGGACTGGGTTTCAACAGATGCAATCCAGTTTGATTTTTATTAATTTCTTTTACTTGCAGGTGGTGAAACTGCACATTCAGCAGTCCATATTGGAAAAAGAGCTGCTCTACTTTGGATACGAAGCCTTTGGGATCACCTTTGTAGATCCAGTGAGTGAACAAGTAATTCCTTATCGATCACTTTTTGCCTATTTGATGCAACGGCCTCATGCAGGGCGGTATTTGACTGGTGCCTTTTACTGTTACTTGGCATTCAGGACACATGGACACCTGAAGATGTCATGCCTAAGAAGCTGAGAGACAAGCAGAAGTAAGATTGAAGAGACAGCTTCTCTCTCACACACACACACAAACACCTCTGTTCGGGGCAAGGATACGTTTACTGTGGAAGTGATGTCATGGCCTCTGTCATTCCCACCTGTCTGTGCATCTCAGGGCCGACAGAGAGACCACGGCAAGGATCACGGAGGAGATAGGAAACCTCATGAAGGAGATTGAGACTCTGGTCGAGGAGAAGAAGAAGGACTCTTCGGATATGGCCATGGTCATAGCGCCGCAGGAAGGTGAATATTACCCCCCGGATTACAAGATGTCAGTGAGACGATGGTGCATTTGTTCCTAATTGTAACTTTTCATCGTCATGTCATCTTTCATATTTTAAACAGACAGCAGTAAAAACCTTAAATACAGTACCTTGGAAAATTCAAAGGTTCGCAAATGTACTTTTGCCCATCTCGTTGGTCTTGCGGTGTGGTCAGGTGCCTTCTTTCTATCTCGAGGCAGCAGAAAACGCCATTGATCAACAAAAAACATGGTCTAATGTCCGAGGAGAAAGTCTTTTCCTGCTTTTTAAAGGGCCCATTAGTCAGATGGTGAGCTGCTCCTACATAACAACATATTCAACGTCCATTGATCGGTGCACATGCTCATATGCAATAAAAAGGAGTTGTTGAGGGGACAGAACCCCACATACCACGGCAACATGAATTCAGCGCCCCTCCATCAACGGACAGCGACAAACAGTAAACAGAGAAGTCGGTAAACACAATGTGAAACTGATCAATATGAGACGATACATTCTAGGACTGTACGGAATGGTGGGACGCTTTGAAGCTTCATTCATAACATTCTTATTGTTTGACTTTTCATTGTGTCAGCTAAAGATCGGGCTACACTAATAATATTAGTATTGGTGTGATCCAAACATTTTCAATAACTTTCCAGGGTCGATAAAGTCACAATTTATTGAAAAAGACATTTCAAATCTGCACTTTAAATAGCATTTTAAAGGGAATGGGAGATAACACCTTGCGCCTTACTTTGCTCAAAAGTTGAGTGTGAAACACACTAAGCGCCCGAGACAACGCGCTACTGATCGTTTAAACAGGGCCCTGAGACTTTTTTACTCTCCTTGACCCTGCGTCCTCTTTCCTCGAGGTGGTGCTCTGTTGCACGACGACATTAAGGTGACCATGACGGCCAACCAGCTGAACGGCTCTCAGCGGGTGCTGCTGGACGGGGTGATTAGCGAGGACGAGTGCAGGGAGCTGCACAGCCTCTCCAATGTGAGTGATGGACAGGACAAAGTGTGTAGGAGTGTAGCTTTCTTTTTGCCATGAAAACAAACATTTTGAGGGACTTGCTTTGGCGGTGCAACAGGACGGACAGGATGACACGCAACGCCACGTTAATGTAAAACCATCACATGAACAGACGTGAAACTACACAAAATACCATGAGTAAATACTGTAAGCGATGACAAGTACCAACACCATGTTGCCACTTGTGCAATACCCGTCCAGCGCCCCACCGCAGACACAGCTAGCAACCAAAAGCTAAAGTAAGAGCTAAAAGAGAGGAAAATGTGTAAATATTCAACTTTTTGCCAACACGTTAGCCACACTGACTTTAAAAAAGGGAGTACAGTTGCAGTTACAGTTTGTACCACAAAAAGAAGTAAAATGTATAAATATTATAATAATAATAATTTGTTTAACATATACATCATTAACACATACTGTAATTCTTATACCTCATAATTGAAGTTACACTTGTGTATAGTGTTGGCATTAATATACAGTTTTTACAAGTTTGCCTTATTAATTTATTTTCACAGACTAGTATTTTCATGTTTCCAGATGCCTGTTTGTGTCCCATGTCTGTGTTTTGGTTTTCATTTTACGTGATGTTGATGTTTCCCAGGCGGCTGCTCTGAAAGGCGACGGCTACAGTGGGCGCCCCTCCCCCCACTCCCCCAGTGAGATGTTCCAGGGAGTCACCGTCCTGAAGGCCGTGAAGGTCTGTAGTTCCCCGACCAACGTCTTTTCAAGCATAGCAATAGTAAGTGACGTTAGTTCCATCCATGTTGCTGCCATTAAACTGTGTTTTCACCTCCCACAGCTCGGACAGGAGGGGATGGTTCCGCTGAAGAGCGCCCGTCTGTTCTTCGACCTCAGCGAGAAGGTGAAGAAGGTGGTGGAGTCGTACTTCCGTCTGGACGCCCCGCTCTACTTCTCCTACTCACACCTGGTCTGTCGCTCCGCCATCGACGGTAAGTCTGCCAGTTCGCTGAGGTTGGGTCTGCCGGAGAGACTAACCCACCGGCTTTTGTCCCCAGACGGTTTCTGTTGGTTCGTTCATGAAATTATCCTTCACATCCGTCAGAGACATCAACAGAACAAGTTCAGTCTTTAGAAGTAGGAAAATGGGGAGGATTTAGGAAGTATATGTAGTTTTCTCAAAATTGTTCCCTTTCACTAATGCACCACCCATCCCCAAACAAATTACATTCAGTAGTTTTCAGTAACTACCTCAAGTCTCCAGGATAACTTACTTTCATTTTTGTGACTTCTATTTCTGAGAAATCCCATTATTTCTTCAAGGTTTGTATGGGCGTGACTGTTGCAAATGTTACCTTCATAGCATTGCTACTAATCATTAGTTGCAAAGCTGCAAAGAAGTGGTCCAAATGGTAGCCTTAAAAGCTTGAAGCTGCATTAATCACGTTCGGCCGCTAGAGGGCAGCGGCTGTGGCCAGAAGCGTTATGTTTGTTGTCCAACTGTATGTCCACACATACGTCTCATTCTCGCAAACCCAATATCTCAGTAAATGTGGAACAAGCGTTGTGGTCAGAGGTCAAGGACCTCACAAAAACTTTTTGGGCCACATCTCAAGAGATTATATGCTAACTATGACATTTTCGGACAAATGTCTAATGGGATGAAATCATGATTTGATGTGACATTTCTGGACAGACATGGCTGTAACTTGACTGGTTGGGGGAGGCATTCAACTAGCTGCAAGGTAGTGACTCTAGTTTCTTGGTATAAACCATCTTGCTCTAAAGCTGCTAAATGTTCCATTATGTTCCCCAGCTGCTCTGTAACTTCATCTGCTGTTTGTTGCCGGTCAGGTAGAGAGTTAAAGTGGGTTTATCAAAACCTTGTTTGTTGAAAACAGCTCTCTGCTGCTGCAAACGGGTAGCCAGGTTGATGAGAGCGTAGTCCACGCTGGCTGAAAAGCATCTTGAGGGGTCTAAGTTGTGCGATCACTGTTTGAAATGCTCTAACTTCTCCTTTGCACGGTTGTTTTTTTTTCAGAGAAGCAGAAGGACCGTGAGGACCTGAGTCACCCTGTTCACGTGGACAACTGTCTGCTGGTCTCCGAGCTTAACGAGTGTATAAAGGAACCTCCTGCATACACACACAGAGACTTCAGGTGACCGCGCACACACACATACACACACATAGACACACAGTACAGTACAGAGTCTACCCTTTGACCAGACAACCCTGATGACGAGCACTAACGTAACATCCCGATGTCTCTCCCTTGCAGTGCCATCCTTTATCTAAACAATGACTTTGAGGGAGGAGAATTCATTTTCACAGAGTTGGACGCTAAAACAGTCACGGTAACTATTCAGCTTTTCCTTTCATCGTCTTTTTTTCAACCTGTGCTGCATGTACAAAACAATTGAAAGGTCTAATCAGAAGAGTACAAATCTCCGCTAGGTGTGTTTGCAACTTCCACTGCTGAAATGTTTGATTGAATGAATACAAACCACATCTGCTGCTCGAATAAACCGCAAGCGTGTTTTAACACAACAGATACACTCTTGTTTTTATTCATTCAGCTATCTGTAGTGGCTCAGAGCAGCTTAACTGCAGTTCATTGTGTAACGCTTCACGTTGACCGTTTAAAGATTACTCTGAACAGAAACTGTCAGTCCTGGGTTTAGTTAGCTTTGTTAGCTGTATCAAGCCGGTAAGCTGTTAGCTCTATTAGCTGTATCAACCCAATTAGCTGTTAGCTCTATTAGATGTATCAGACCAGTTAGCTGTCAGCTCTGTTAGCTGTATCAGCCCTGTAAACTGTTAGCTCTGTTAGCTGTATCAGCCCAGTTAGCTGTTAGCTCTATTAGCTGTATCAGCCCAGTTAGCTGTTAGCTCTGTTAGGTCTCTCAGCCAAACACGCCACAGGACTCTGGCTGCTAACAGCTTACTAGCTCTCCTCCTATTGACATGACCAGTCGAGCTCTGTTGTAATCAGCGCTGGGTTCAGTTTGTCATTTGACAAGTGATTGATCGTTACATCCATCCATCCATCATTTTAACAATTGTCTTATGTAGGGGTGCATATCAAGAGAAGAACAATTCGTAATCCTTAACGGAAACAAACTGAAGCAATTGTTGTATGATATTATGTTTTTTGAATCGCCGCATCCACAAGAGGTCCAATAATACATGACTGTGTGCGTCCAGTAGAATGCAAGATTAGCCGTAGACAAACAGACAGATGCACGCATGCACAGACGGGACCGAACACATAATCTCCTGGCGGAGGTGATGACAAACATTACACTTCTCTACTTTTAAATGTTACATGTTTATATATTTTCATGCTTCTTCAGGCCGAGGTGCGGCCACAGTGTGGCCGTGTGATCGGGTTCGGAGCAGGACAGGAAAACCCCCACGGCGTTAGATCTGTCACCAAGGGCCAGAGGTGTGCTGTGGCGCTGTGGTTCACCCTGGATCCTGCTCACGAGGAAAAGGTACGGACCATCTCTGTGGACCAACATCAGCATAACTAGCTATGCAATAGCACTTTCTAACAGTAGCATCCATTAGCGTATAAAATCAATTCATTTTACAGATGGTTTTGCAATGCAGTTCAATTAAAGTTGAAATGTATTGTGCTGTAAGAGGAACATAACAAATTAAAACTCTTGAAAGTGAAATTGTGACAATGGCAAAACTCTCCTAATAGCTCAGCAATAAAACAGTATTGAGTTTGTACTAGTCTTTTCATCATTCATAACTAAAAGAGGCCATTCATAAATAATGTGTACCCTCATTTAAACCGTCATATCTTAATGGAACAATAATTTTCACAGGAGCCAGTGGCTAATTTTCTCCAAACATCCTCATCATGAATCCAATCTAATATAAATTGAGTTTTTGGTCATGACATTTTCGTCCTTAATTGGCTAATTTTATATCTTTGTTTTCCCTCAAATATTTCTTTATTTCCTGAACCGTAGGAGAGAATCCAAGCTCAGGATATGCTGAAGATGTTTTCTACCCCTGTAAATGCGGAGTTCATCCAAAAGGAGGCGAGCGCCCCCTCCGAGCCCAAACCGACAGCGGTCGAACCTCCTGCACAGGCTGACCCCGGAAAAGCCGACAAGCAAGATGACAAACCAGCAGAGCAGAAGCTGGAGGCACCAGTGGATGCGCAGGTGGACGGACCAGCCGACCCGGCAAAGGATGAAGCGGAGGTGAAGCCGGTCGTCAAAACGAAAGCAGGAGCCAAAGCCAAAGACACTCCGAAAGCCAAGGCCAAGACTGCAGACAAAGTCAAACCTGCCGCTAAAAAAGATGGGAAACAGACGGTTAAAACGCCAGCCAAGCAGGCGATCAAAAAGACGGTACAAGTTTCCGCCAAGAAGGACTCCAAAAGAGCCAAAGCCGCTGGCACGTCGGCCTCAGATTCTGAGAACGACAAGGAGGAGCTGTGATCGAACAAGCGCCTGTGACGGTGTCTATTTTCCTACTATTTTCTACTAGAGTGCCCGAATCACTTCAACCACCCTTTGTTTCGGGCGTACAAAGCTTTTGCGTCTGTATAGATGGTACCCACTTTCATCTCCGTTTGGACTCTCCGTATTTTAGTTTTGTTTGTCATGACACGTTCTGGAACCAAGTGAAGGTTAAAGGTGCAGGAGGGGGTGTGGGGGTGTGGGGTTAATATGAGCAGAACCTTTCTGTTGAGAAAAACCCAGATCAACCGTTTGAAAAAATATAAAATAAAAATGTTTTCTACACTGTGGTGAGTTTTCATTAATTAAAAGAAGCAAAAACACGATGCAATCCTCCAAGCCGACACTGGGTGTCAGGATGGAAGCGCCGCTCGGTAATCGCCCTGCTCATTTAAACAAACCATAACAAATTCACTTTTGAAGAGCAATCCTCAGGTGGCAAGCTTCAAGATTTCGGGGGGAAGTCCTGCTGTGATTTGATTTCAACCTGAATAATTCAAAGCCGCGGTGCTCATTGTTCTCCCCGACTTCCTTGGAGGCTCAGCACATTTCAGCACTGTCACATTATAAATCTCGGGGCCTGCTTGGGAAAAAGGAATAGTTTGAAGTTAAGGCCCTCACTGATGTATCTGTTTTCTCTGTGGACGCTGCTGTTCATTAAATTTTGATTTGTATTTTTTTTGCTCTTCACAAAAGATACCAGTTACCAGTTCTCTCAATCTCAAGCCTCAGCTTGTCCCCACAGAGCCTCGTTCGATAGGAAGCACATCATTAAGGAAGTATATTTACTCAAGTACGCACTTGTGAAATTTTTTTGGGATACTTGTACTTGAGTATTTCCATGTTATGCTACTTTACTTCACTATATTTCACAGGGAAATATCTCTTACTTTACTTACTACATTTACTACACATCTATAGTGACTAGTTATTTTGCAGGATAAGATACCTAATCAGTTCAAAAAAAACAAATGTACATACACATGTACTATACATAATGCTTCAATTATAATATATATAGAATTATGTCATTCTAAAACAGGCCAGTTTTACTTTTGATACTTCTTGAACATTTTGCTGATAATACTTTCTGTTTTATTTGAAAAGCAGATATCAAAAAGGGCTTCACATTAAAAGACAAATGTGATAAAATACAGGGACAGCAAAATATTAAATTAACATACAGCTAAACAAATCATGTCGAAGCAGGAAGGTTGCGTGTTCACAGATCTTCGGTCCAAGGAGAGTGATGGATAAACTTTCCTTTAGTGTTACGCCGGAAGCAAGGTACAATCAACAAACCTTGACAGGGCTGCTGTGGCTCTCTCATATCAGCAGGTGCCCAACCATGCAGAGTAAATGTAATCACAAGAATCTTGAATAGGATTGAATTCAATGGGGAGCTCATCTTTATTAGCTTGCGACCCCTTCAAAAAAGAAAAATGTCTATTTGTGAGCGGTTCAACCAAAAAAAGGGATTTTTCCATTTCAGGTCAGTTCTATTTGAATATTAGGATGTTAAGAGGCTTTAGGGCAAAGGTCATAGATATAGATATTCGTATCGAATGTGGGCAGTGCCAAGTGGGGCCAGCCCCACACCTGTCTTTGCTATTTGTTGTGACCAACTCCCCTGGAAGAGTGGTGGGCTGTGAAGTTAATTTGACATAGTGGACTAACCGTGGAATTACAACTTCTGGTTCTTCTGGTCGTGTGGATCCATTGGGCCCAAAACGACTTTATCATTTGCCACCAGAAGCAAATGTTGTTTTTTTCCACCTCTTCGCTCACAAAGAATGGAAGTGAGCGAGCGACGAATATCCACCGATGTTAATATCGCACATGTGTGATTGTGTCCCTCAGCTTGCGACAAATTAAAGGCAGCAGAAAACAAGCTGTGAACACAACATTGACTCTCACCTTTTACAGTAAGTGGATAGTCAGGTTTGTGTCCACTGGTTTAATTTGGGTTTAATATTCACTCCCTTTTTTGCTCTATTTTTGGTCTCTACCAACTCCTAGGACTCTTCTTGGCTGCTTCACTGTGTACGACAGATATTCTCCAACTGTGTCTGCTGTTTGCTGCCGAGTAGTGTGCAATGGGTTGTTAGAGCAATATTACTAGAGCTGTGAGAGTGAACCAAAACAGTAAAGTTGTGGGCCGGACAGCTAAACCGTGAGCTGAAACTCACTATAAATCCCCATTAAACCGAGGGGAGCTGCAGATTCAGGTTTGTCAGCACCACAAAGGGACGTGGTATAACATTGTTGTTATAAATATATGGATTATTGCTGCTTTAGTATCAAGTATTTGGAAACCAAAGGTGTCGATGGAAATAAATAAAAGCATGAATCATCATCTGCATCTGATCATTAGTAAACACGGTCCCTTTTTAAATGCATTTTCTAGCTGTTCTGGACTTAGTGTAGGCAGCTATGACGTATGCGAAGGGATGTCTGTGTAGGTTTAGCATGTGGATGAAGTCATGCCAGCACAGAGAGGCCATCTGGACAACACACACACGCACACACACACACACACACACACACACACACACACACACACACACACACACACACACACACACACACACACACACACACACACACAGGGTGCAATTATGGCAGCTCAAATGATAACCACAACACAGTAGTAGCCCAGTTCTTCAAGAGAGGAGTGTAGAGGAGGTGTTTGACAGTCCCACTGCTGCCCTTCGTATGAAGCCTGCTATACAGACTGTGTCAAGTGTGTGTGTGTGTGTGTGTGTGAGTCAAATATTTAGTGAAAGATTCTTCCAACTCTGTTCAAACACCCTGCAGTCAGAGCTGACGCAGGACCCTTTCACTCTGCAACGCATGCAGTGCAATGCAAATCTACACCCACTCATCCACCAACACATACATGCATACATGCATACAATGTCCATGTAAATACAGATATTCACATATACATATATATAGGCACAAAGGATCCCGTCGAAGAATTTTCCAAAAGTCAGAGGACGGGCAATTTAAGTTCAATTGAGCTTGTAGTGTGATTAATGTGATGGGCAGATAGACTCAGCTGTCATGCATAAACCAACTCCCAACCTCCTACAGCGGCAGAATACATGAACAGGATCCCTCTGCCCTGCTGCAGTGTGTGTGTGTGTGTGTGTGTGTGTGTGTATGTGTGTATGCGGTGTACTGTCAGTGCCTTCTTTGTATCGTCTTACTCTTGTTTGATTGAAAGAGGGAGAGAAAAACACACATAGGGCGCTTTGTTTTTCTGTGTATTTGTGACCAATGGATTTGACCATTGTTTCTCCAGAAGATAGTGGGAGAAAGAAGGGGGGAGCGGTTTGAGAGTACAGTAGACAACAGAAGTCTAGTCCGCGATTGGTACAGCCATCTCTGACTGTTCGGCCTACAGCCGGACCGCATTTCAACACATTTTCCACATGTATCAAACGATCTTTAAAACTCCACAAAGCTGTGCGAGAGCATCGCCATGGGCCTG
The DNA here is from genome assembly GCF_009769545.1 of Cyclopterus lumpus. Classification (NCBI taxonomy): domain Eukaryota; kingdom Metazoa; phylum Chordata; class Actinopteri; order Perciformes; family Cyclopteridae; genus Cyclopterus; species Cyclopterus lumpus. Next base: position 7,708,572 of record NC_046970.1, on the reverse strand, counting down.
TGTGTGTGTGTATATATGGTCGGCCCTTGTTGCCACACCGACACTGTGGTCATGGAGACGGAGGTGGCAGGTTGGGGTCAAGCACAGCGGGGTGCCGAGCCGAGATTAACTGTGACTGTGACTCCGGAGAGAGGAGAATGAAACAGCACGCTACCAAGGACTGACATGACCGCTGCCTCTGCGCTCCCCTAGGCTCCTCTAGGCTCCTCTAGGCTCCTCTAGGCTACCGGCGACAGCACATACAGCAAGGAAACTTTTCCTTCATTGTCCGACTGCTTTTGGCTGAAACTTTCAAGATCGGCCTTTCACTTATCTCTGCAAACCCTCGCTAAGCCCTCTGGGAGATGCGTGTGCCGCGTGTGCCGCATGTTCTGACTGAAAAAGAATACAGAATTACTGAAATTAAGTGTTTCAGGCCCAGAATAAAACAGTTTCAAGGGTAATTTTTACAAAATTGACTTGAGGTGATGACCCTAATAATAATCAAACAGGCTCCCCTCTCCCCCCGCAGGACTGTGAGGCGTTACAGTACAAGGCGAGGTCAAACTGTAGCTGTCAGTTCCATTGCTGCTGCCGGTCCATGTCAGCGCTGTTCAGCCTCTTGTCTAAAACCAACCTTGTGTTAGTGAGACAGAGGGGTCCATTGTTTTGGTGGCTGTTCTGACGGATGCCTGGCCAATGACTTCAGCTCCGCCATGAACTGTCTCCTTATTCTCCTATAGGACTGGGATCACAGCCGTGCCGGCCTGGGCATGGGACCACAGCTGAGACTGAAGAAGGAGGTCTGGCGCATGTATAGCTGCGGAGGAAAGCCAATTATTATAAACTTACATTACTGGCAACCATTTTACAAAGCATATCATAGTTCTATGGATTCACATCCTACCTGTAAGGCAGCTGCTAGTTTACACTGTTAAATTATTATACTGCTAACGTTATGTTTTAACCGTTCAACCTCAAATGGCTTATTTCTTTACATTATTATGTCGAAGAGTGTTGTGTGCTGTAACAAAAAAAACCTTTGAAGCAAATGTGTAAATAATAATGTCCTACTATTTTGAGAATGAAGTCTGTTGCTCATAAAATGATCCTGTTTTTCTGGAGCTTTGAAACATTACTGATATGGATTTGTCATCTCAGCCAGGAGTTTATGTATTTGAACGTGTGTGTGTGCGCATGTGTGCATTCCGTGTCTGTCTGTACGTCTGTCCATGGCTAATCTTGCATACTGCTGGATCAATAATATTTTTTGTGATCATTTATGACTGTGTGCTCTAGGAGTTCTTGTGGTTGCAGTAATTCACACTTGTGAAAACATACAGTATATATTCATCATTGACTGCTGACTCCCCACTGCTCTTCACCAAGTGACAAACTGCTTCAGTTTGGATTCTTGTTTCCACTATGCATCACACATTATTTCTCTCTTGATTTGCACGCCTAGGCAGGACAATTTAATGTAAGTAAGCTCCAAATATAGCTTAGCAAATGACACACTTAACCAAGCTCTGACTACAACGGAGCATGCCCTCTTACGTCGTTAGGAGGAGAGCTATACTGTTAACAGCTGCTGGGAGAGCTAACAGCTAACGGAACTAAACACAAAGCAGGACTGATTGTTTCTGATCAGAGGAAGCGTTGCCCATACAACATGAAGCTGCAGACGGCTGCATTGATACAGTTGAGAACACGTCTGTTGCGTGAGACCTGCGAGTGAAACATGCGCCTGATACGCTTGCGGTCGAAATACGTTTGTATTTGTAATCAAACTTTACAGCATTTGTGGTTGCAGACACACCTGGCGGAGAAAGCTGACAGTGTTGTTTTAAAATGTAAATGTTTGTTTGACATTTGGATTACGGATTGTGCATTTATGAGAGAGAGAGTTACACAACAGTGCACGAGAGGATCTGGTTAAAGTTATGTTTCTGGTAAAGAATGTTAGTTTAGCGCTGTGTGGAGGAGCTAATGGGCCTGAATAAACTGCAGCACTAACGGCTGAATGACATTTTTATTGGCCCTCATAAAAAAGGATGTAGACAAATGATCCTAATGCACAGTAGAGGTCCTGCCTTCAGTCACAGTGTTGAAGGTTAATATGTTAAGTACCGAAGTGTTTGCAATGTTGTGAAGACTGCTATTGACAGTGCTAGGGGGTATTTCAGAGTGGTTAAACTCCATGGTGATCGGCTAGTCCTCCCAGGCACCTCCGCTCCCCATTTCTCTGATACCTGTACCTTCCTCCCCAAATCTCCAGCTCTCAGCCTGTAGGCATAAGCCTCCGGGTGAACAACTGTGATTCTTGGAGGCCCTTTTGTCCCATTCAAAATGAAGACGTCTCCTCTGGTTGTTACGGCAAAAGCAGACCGGGAGGATGCTTGGCTCACTGCCACCCACTTACAGCGAGGCAGATGGGAGAATAAAGTTGTTCTAGGGGTTGGGAAAAGATGTTAGCACAGAGGACCGACAACAGAACATCGCATAAGAGGAAAAAGGTATTTACTGCATGCGTTTGGTGGGAAAAGTGGAAGTGAACGAGACAGCGAGGGGGAGATTCTCCTTCACGAGACAGCAGGTACATGACACATTTTTGGAATAGCAGTCAATAAAAAGGTGGCAAAGAGTGTGAGAAAGGTTCTGTACACACGGGTATCCAAACAGTGGGCTAAATGTTACCCAGACAGCGTTAACAGCTTGTCATTTGCAGCATAGAGATGCCTTACATTTACTCATGAGTTAAAGGTGCTATACAAGATCTGGATCATTTTGATTGCCTCTCAACCATAGACTGTATATAAGAAGTGGACGTAGTCATCGTGACGTCACCCATTGGTTTGAGGACTGCCGTTATGAAGCCTTGAATCTTTGAAAACAGTTGATTTATTTCGCAATGAACAAAAGTTACCATATCTGGAATGCGGAGAGATGCCGTATACTGCTCTGGTAGCAGGAGCGATCAGTCCATCCCAGTTGCCCCGCCCTAAAGCATACTCTGCTTTATGGTCTGTTTGACTCTAAACGGACCATCACTCACTAAATGAACATCCTGCTGTATTGAAGAAGACTAGACTTGAAACTAGAGATCGAGACCATAAACTCATGTTCACAATGTTTACTGAGGAAATATATCAAGTGAGAAGTAGAGTCATTTTCTCATAGACTTCTATACAACCAGACTTCTTTTTGCAACCAGAGGAGCTGGTCAGTAGATAGAATGCAAGTTGTAAGTCACTTCCGCATCAGCTTTAGTGTTCACCTCAGAGAGAACTAGAGGGAGGGAGGTTACGCTTCGATGACAATGCTAACAAACTAGACTAAGTGTGTTAGGTGTTAGGAAGTTCCACTTTGCTACTACCCCATATTTGCATTGGATCAAGACCATGACCATCCCATTGAAGTGCTAACCCCTGAATGTTTACATCCATTACATAACACAGTCCTTGACCAAGGCTTGGTGGATGTGGGAAAACGTGCTGGTTTCAGGCAAGTGGCACATATTTGAACATGAGCGGTGTGGAATTCATCCTACTTCTCTCCTGTAATGTGGGAAATGGAGATCAAGACTGAGGAAGAAGTACATTTACTCTAGAATTCTTTGAGGCGGGAAAACAACAACTCTGGACTTTCAATTCTACGCATTATAGGTAAGGGTAAAACTGTGCTTGTGGCATTACGGTGAAGTGGGAGCTGAGGAGGAGGTGAAAGACTGTAGAGCCTCGAGAGTGAAGATGGAGAAGGTGAGAAGGGTCGTGGGGAAGGTGGGCTGGGGCAGATCAGGGTTGAGGGGCTGTTCAGTGTTTGGTTAAGGCCAGATGGCAGGAGAATGGCGTCTGTAGCCCCTGGTCCGTGTGCTGTGCAGCGAGGGGCTGGGAGGAATGCTCTCCTTTTCTTTTCTTTCTCTCGGCGAGTGGAGACTCAGAGGGACTGCTGTATGACAGTGGATTAAGTCTCACATTCCCTTTTAATCTCTCTATAGTCATCCCTCAACTGTTCACCCTCAGGCCTACTGCCCTTCTACCTCCCACTGCCTGTCTGTTGATGTTGGGCTCACGTACAGTACACACACACACACACACACACACACACTGCAGAATGACCATAGCCAGGCACCAAAGCCCCATCACTCAAGAGAATTTCTCACACATTGGAAAAGAAGGTCATCCCGAGCAAACATTTGCAGCACTGTACTGCCATCCTCATCTGTGTTGATTGTTTTCCAGGACTTTTGACACACACGCAAACAGACTTTTTGACTTCTCACATTTTTTGCTGTTTTACAATAAATAACAACAAGAATAAGAGTCTAGTCGCTCATAAAAGTGAACATGGGTTTCACAGGTTTCCAATAAAAAAACCTAATGTCACTGCTAGTTTTCATGGTTATTGGTGCAATGTCAAACACAGTTCAACGGCCAGTAATAATGGGGGTTGTGGCTAGATCTACTAGTAGGGTCATATTTCATTTAAATTTGTATGTAGATTGGTTATTATGATTATAAGATTATAAGAACTGTTGAAATGAACACATTATTCGGGGGACAATTAGATACTTTCTATATATATTGGCAGGTACTTGTAAGCGTGTCGTGATTACGCCCCAGCATTCCATTATCATTAGCTAATTAGCAGTGCCATATACTGGAGATAGGATCAACATTACAAGGAACGCGTGTTATACACAGACAGCATTTTTTACTCAAAGATCACATTTGATTTTTTTTCTTTTTGCAAAACGATCAGATCATTCGCTTATTTTATTCTGCCAGATCTATGTTGTCATTTATTTTGACAATCCATTTCAAGTTCTGTATCATATCAATTCTTCAGAAGAAATAAAAAAGAATTTCTAAAAAAGAAGCAGTTGCCATTCCCGTTGGCGTTTTCTAAGTTTGATACAATTCAAATTGGTATCACAATCCTTGGATTGAAACCCAGCATATACGGTATTCTCCCAAAATCCATCAAGGGTGAGTGGAAGCAGTACTGCTACAGAGGAACCCCACTCCAGACCAGAAAGGCTAACCCCATTGAAAGCAGTCCTTTTCCAGAGCCCTCGGTTAACCTTAGGCCACAATAAAGCTCTTTCCATCTCCAGATAAATGCACACTCATAAGAGGAGCCCTCCCCACTACCACCAGCACAGCAGCACCACTAAAAGGCTTTCCCCCTCCTTCTCCTTTCCCCTTCATGTCCCTGACTTTCTTCAAGGGTCAGATCAGCACAGTGCTTTCAGGAATTCGGGGAACCGGATAGAGCCTGGACATGCAGGTGCAAAAGATTTGGTACAAGAGGGGGTCGGGGGGGGGTATGCATAATAAGGTGCCAAGAGGCAGAGGGCAGGAAGGGAACGACGCCAGAATACAGAGACAAAGCATAGACTGGATAACTTTTTGTATTCTGGATAAAGGAGAGGAATAGAAGTAGAGAGGCAAAAATAGTAAGTATTTTTGAATGAGTGTCAAATCCAGTAACCCTTACTTTGATACAGTTCACACCACGGGAACATTTTTTTTCTACAAACCATGTATTTTTTTAATTGAACAATTTACACTTCAGGTCTTGAATAAATCCAATCTCCCTGACAATTTATGATCGAAGACAACACACGACTAATCTACAATAATCTTTCTGATGTATATACCTGTGTCTTTAATATTGAGATTGGCAGGGCAACAAGGTGATGCAGTGCTTTTGGGAACCCGCGAGCGGAATTAGGCCCTTCTGTGTGGGGTTCGCATATTCTCCTCATGTCAGCCCTGGCTTCCTCCCACAACCCAAAGACATGCAGCTTAGGTTCATTGCTGACTCTACAGGTAGGTGTGAATGTGAGCGTGAATGGTCGTCTGTCTCTTTATGCGTGAGCCCTGCGATCCATTGGCAACCTGTTCAGGGTGTACCGCAGCTCTCACCTGTCCAGCCCCCGTAACGGTATTTAACGTTTAATATTTTTTTACTTTTACTATCCATATCCATATGTCATGCTCTTCCTCAGTGGATAAAAGTAGCTCGATCTCATTAGCTCTGTATGAGCAAACTCTGTCCACGACTGAGATGTTGTTGAAAGCTGGAATTTAAGTTACATTTTTGGGTTTCTTTTTTGTTAAAGTATTTTTACTGTTTTATATCTTTTATTCAGATGGAATGAATAATGAATATATTCCTCTCCCTTCACACATTGTTCCATGTCATTTTGTATGTCCTTTGATTTTAACTGACTAACTAACTAACTGAATTAACTTCAAACTCAATTCAACAGATTTTATAGTATTGAAATATTGAATCAAACAAGTAATTTGTTCGAATCAATTTCAACGCAACACATGTAGTCTAATCCTGATTTACGTTGTAGAATTGATGTTCTGCTCATTCCCAGTGCCTCCACAAGTGAACGTGACTCGTCAGATTTTCCTTTGTGGTAAAACTACTGTATGGCAATTGTGTTTTACAAAGTCGGCAGGGAGCCTTACCTACAGTATATCCATGATTTAAAATGCCCCCTCACATTACTTTTCAGATGGATCAATGTAATGATTATATTTTAGCACTGCTCACGAGTTTTCTCCTTTTTTGCATTTGCAAAGAGAACAGCAGTTTATTGACTGCATTTTGGGAATGCCCGCTGACACACTGGAATGTTTTCATTAGGAAATCATTAAAGGTAATTTTACTTGTTCCCTCTTTTGAGCAACAGGCAAGATTTAGAGGACAAAGTGACAACCCTAGTCCAACATTTACGAGCAAACAAAAAGACCAAGCTTGATGCCGGAGATTGGTTTCGTCCCTGCTGTGGTCAACCAGCGGCTTATGGCAGGGCTACAGTATACAGTCCAAGAGCAGTTTGGGTGAAAACAGAAGTAAAAAATGTCATGAAGTACAAAAGAGGAAATGGGTAACAAAGGAGGAGGAAGAGGAGGGGAATCCTGCTAGGGCTAATTAGAGTAATAATAGGGGGCCAGAACATACTGAAGAAACTGGAAGGGGTCGACATGACGGGCAGGGTGGTAGATGGAGAGGGAGGGGGCGGTGAGGTGAGAGGGAGGGCAGTGGTGGGAACAAGACCTGGGCCTTCCCCGCACTAGGGGGATGCTAAGTCATGGAGGGTGGCTTTCTCGGCAGATGTAAAATCGCTAGAGCAAATCGGCAAAATGCCCCTTGGTCAAGAGCTCGGCCACGGCAAGAACAAGTACCTATTCCCAGAAAACCAGACAGCCATTTGTGTAAGTATACCACACGACTACTCATGCAACGCATCTATCAGCCGGGTCCTTCCATGTCCGTTCTAGTTACAGTAGCTCTATGTCGGTGGAAACCCCTGGGAGGTCCTGTGTCGTTGGGAACTCTCGCCTCTTGTTAGCCACTACATGGCTACGGTTCTTTGATCAGCTCAGCTGACTCTTAAGCTCAGCTTAGTGCGGCAGGGGTCTGGAAAATCTGGGGAGAGGGAAAGAGGTAAGAGGTGGGGAAGGACGATGGAGAGAGGGAGTGACTGATGGCACCCACTGAACCATGCATCCTCTGGCCAGGAGTTGGAGGGAAGAGAAGAGGGAGGAGATAAAAGACAGTACGGTGATGGGGGATAAGCAGGTTGGAGGGGACAGAAAGGAGGGGTCTCCCCTGACAGTTACACGCTTCACTACTGCCATCACCAGAAGGCGCTGACCCAACGGCTGAACTGAAGCCAGGCATGAAAGCAAGGTTGACCACAGTGAGTTTAGGAAACACTGGGATGAAAAGAATTCGAAGGACGTGCGCCTCTGCATGTCATTAAATGAACAGGACTATGGGGCATTCTTGGAAAGGGCTCTCGTCAGCCTCTCGCAGTTGCTTTCAGAATTAAATATCCAAAATGACATAATCAAAAGCAATTACGACATTAGTGAACAACAATAAGTATACTAATCAGTCAACTCTCTCCTTTTTTTCTCCTCCTGCTTTTTGTTGTTGTCCAATGCGACACTTGATGCTGCTGTGTAATGTGGTTGAAAAGATGCCCTGTTCAACTCCTTAATCAGCAGAGCCAACAGTCTCTTCAGGGGCACTTGAGCCCGTCCAGAGGAGCTCTCCTTTGGGGCAGAGATATACATTATACATTTTTGTGTTGAGTTAGCATTCATTCAAATGCCACCTTTTCATGTGAGCTCTCCAGGGTGAAAAACATCGACAGGAAAGGCTTGACGCACTGTAATTACTGGAAAGCCCTAGAAGGTCTCTGGAAATACTGCAAACTCAATTCAATTCAATTCAGTTTATTTTTGAATTTTTCAACTCATGTACAACTTTGCATAGCAATGTATAGTATCTTCCAGATGTATGACTGCATACAAGTTTCCCTCATGTGACATCAAAGTGAAGTTGCTTCACTGAATAATCCCTATCCGTTTCTTCAAGTTGCACTAATCCACAACCTGCCTGTTGTGTTACATAATCCTCCACCAATACTGTTTACATGTCCACATGTGTCTCACCGTAACCCTGACAACACCAGATAATCTGATAGGCCCCTGATGTCTTAATTGTGTGTGCTTTGGTATGAGACACTGTTAACTTCTTTTGCTGGCTTCCTGTTTGGGGAGAGTCAAATCAAAGAGATAAGAGTAGTGTAGTGGGCTGTATCCATCAGTAATGGTGCTGGAGCACAGAGTGACACTACAGGGATCTTTAGGAAAAGTCACAAGAACTTATAGACTTCTCGGAATGGTAACACGTTCACCAATATTAATGTCCTTTCACAATTATCCAATTATTTATGGAAGAGGGTTTACACTGAAGTAACTTGAAAGTGAAAGAAACATGATGTTTCAGAGACGTTTTAACAGAAGAGTAGTCATTTCAAACAGTAACCCACATTTTAAATAAACTTGCTTAGCCACACTGATACTTCTTAAAGAACTATGAAAACTGCCGTCAATGTAGTCTGGTTTATCCATAAAGATCGGGACACTCTGAATTTGTTGAATTTTATAAATGTTCAACACTGTGAACAGCACAAACTACACTATACGCACCTGTTGGGGTGCGGGAGATCGGAGTGAGATGCTGTATCACAAAAAACTATGCAAACAATTGCATATGTATTGCACTCCGACAACATTCAGACTCACAGTAGATAGTTAACCAGAAAGAAGCAGAGATAACATCTTGGCATCTACAATGCAACTCGAACGCCAAAAGGGCACATCTAAAAGATAACAAGTTGTGAAATTATTGTGTGATGGCGGAAGTTATGACCTTGACTGGTTAAGGTATTGACCTCAAATGGTTTTAGTTAGGCATTGACCTTTAATGGTTACGGTTAGCCATTGACCTTGAATGGTTATGGTTAGACACTGTCCTTGAATAGTTAAGGCTCTGCATTGACCTTGAATGGTAAAGTTAGGCATTTACCTCACATAGTTACTGTTAGGTATTGACCTTGAATGTTTAAGGTTGGGCATTGACCTTGACTAGTTAAGTTTAGGACAGGTCGTTGGGCAACGAGTCTCATGAGAGTTTTCACATGTTTTCACAACTTGTGGGTAACCATCTTGACATGACCAACTGAAAGTATGCTAGTACGCTAGTAGCAAAAAGCTAGCTCTTGTGACCTGTCCTCTCAGAACAACCTTCAGAGCCATCTTTCAAATAAACATACAAGGCATTGTTGTCTGTTGATATGCCTAAAGGACATATGTTTGTTTGTCTTTACCTGATAAGTGACCTCATGGTTGGGGTAATAAAAAGTGTGTAACGTTTCAACACATTCTCACTCCCAGCTCGTCTAATACAGACATTTGGTCAGTGGCCGTAAGCTTCAAACTATGCATCCGGTCAAATGCTGCATTTTCGACATCTATGTTTGCTCTCAGCCTACAGGCTTGTTTGACACTCAAAACATTGCTGAGTGGAGTGTGTCCCGCTTGAACTTGTACCGCTGTAACCCCACCAATGGCAGTGTATTGTTATGATTCAAAATCAGAAAGCCCCAGGCCCTCCACCCACCACACTTGACCTGACCGGCGCACTTGCTTTGCCTCATTTTCATCTCTTCTCGCCTCAGCTGTGCTCAGTGCTCAGCTGACCTCTGTGCTCTGACCACAACTCACCCCATATGTCAAGCCCCTCATTAGACACTGCAAACCTGAGCACACAATAGGTACGGTCACACATACTGTACATACCCCAGGAATATGCACACCTATGATAATAGTGTGGATGAGAAGGGCTTGGAGGTTAATAAACCAGGGTTGGTTTGAACCATAGAAATAGAAAAGGAGTAGAAGGGACATTCCCGATCAAATCCACCTAGCAGGACGGTCAGAGAGGCGGCCATTTCGATATGTCAGTTGTAGTGGGCTGACTTCCGTATAAACTAGACTTATAACACCGTATAAGTCTTATGGCAAGTTGCAGATTCACTTTGCTGAGGTTTTGCAATAATTACTAAAATGTGTAAAGTAGTAACGTAACAAAGCGTCAAGAGTAAATGAGTAAAATCAGACAACTTTATGCTACATCCACACACTCTTGTCACAGCGTAGGAAACCACATTGCTATTGCCGGATGAGTGAGAACTTTGATCGACTTACTCTCTGTAACCAGTGTAACATTAAAACATGGCTGTATGCTAGCTAGCCCACTGATACAAACAGCTGGCTGGGTCTTAAGGTCCCTCTGCCTCATTCCCCACCGCTCCGGAGAAGAACAAGCTACTTAGCTAACTAGCCTGACATCTTCAGAGCTACGTCCTCTCACTTCACAGCAAGCTGCGACCACACGTTACAGCCTCTCTGAAATGTTGCCACCACAAGTAACAACTGGCATTTTCTTTTGTACCAGTCAAATGACCACGGAAAACTGCTCCATGTCTGTTCTACTTCTGTTCTATTTCTATGCTATGAACCCGTGAGGTAGACCTCCATGTACCGCACTTTCGATCCATATATGTGTTTGAATTTGTGTGTGTGTGTGTGTGCAGCTAGGAGTTTTCAAAGACATGCTCAGTGCCGGATAAGTGCGGTCACATGCATGTTCACGTGTTGTGTTGTTTTTGTGATGTTATGGGAGAACAAGTTCATGGTCCAGTTGGTAGGAGAGATGAGAAGAAGGCAAACAAAAGGGCAAACGGCTAACACATGGAATAAAGTGAGAAAAACGTTCGATGAGTAATCTATATATCCAAAGTCTTTTGAGACCAACCTGGAGAGTAAAGGCAATAACATGTTGTGTAGACAGGCTGTGTGTGTGTGTGTGTGTGTGTGTGTGTGTGTGTGTGTGTGTGTGTGTGTGTGTGTGTGCGCGTGCGTGCGTGCAGGGTGGGGGTGAGACATGTCTCTTACAGATGTGATAAAACTGCGATGTCTCCGGGACCGAGGACCCCGTGGACAGTCTAATTGGCAGAATGGAACGATGTGGTTAGTCCAAATGGGACTTAAAGGTAACGTAATGAGTTGAGTTGAAGCAGAGCTGATGGGGGCGCGTAAACTGTGGGAAAGTTCTCCAAAAAGACACACCAAAGACTGTAGTGTGTCTGCGTTTGCAGCTCGCAAGGATGTACAGTCGGGTGAGCTCCCGCTCTCTCTTTCTCTCTCTTCATTTGTCCCGGTCACCATGGTAATGTGGGGGGTGGAAGGCTTGCCTCGGCGGCCCATAATTCCCAGAGAGCCTGTCTGGCTGTGACACGTCCTTTTCAGCCAGGCATTGTTTCGATTCTGATTTACGTGTGTTTGTTGCACTTTTACCACCACCTCGTCCACACCTCCAGCCGGGGCAAAACCTTTGAAGGACCAATGCATGCGAGACCTAGAACACCAGCGTGTCGGAGGGTCTGATTAAGTGATAGCAATGCAGATTTAAACTCAAATCGGATTTGAACATATTTTTAAGAAAATACCTTTAATGAACTGGTCATTGTGACTTGCTGTTTTTCCCATCTTTTTCTTTCCCTATCCGTTTGAAACAGGGATTGTTTGCCCAATCAGCCCATCCCTCTTCCCTCCCAGTGGGCGTTCCTACTCCACCAAGGAGTCCAATCACAGACGAGCCCTTTACCCCATCCCTCCTTGGTCAGCCTGTTAAGGACTTTTTGTGTTCACGTTTTTTTTCTTCTTTTTACTCCTTTCTTTTTTTTCTGTTTATCCATGCTACCCCTCATTGAGCCACTTGAGCCAGGAGCAGATGGAAAGATTGTAGTGGGGGGAAAGTAAGCAAGCAGCACAGAGTGAGAGAGAGAGAGAGAGAGAGAGAGAGTTAGAGAGAGAAAAGAGAGAAAGAGAGAGAACGCACTGGTGGAAGCCATGCAGAGAGTGAGGCAGCCCAGCGACGATGCTTGATGAACAGAACCGCTGACCACAAGAAAAGGTTTTCTTCCACTTTGACCGTGCCCCAGAGACATCAACGAATCAGACGGGAAAGGTCCAGAGGGGTGACATTCGACTCATCGTCCCAACTGACGTGGAGAGCTCAAGAGCAACAAAAAAAAAAATAGAAAAGAGTTGAGAGACGAGGAGAAAGAGGGGGAGTTACACAGATGAAAGTTAAAGCCGAGAGGCAGAAGGTAGATGCTCAGAGTGACCAGATAGAGACTAGTGAAACAAGTGACAGGATCACAACAGGTGTTTCCACGGGGACTGCTCAAAGACAGGACAACACGCCAGGGTCACCCTCGGAACAAAAAGCCATCGCGACCGGAAAACAGTGAGGGACAGACAGGAGTTAGAGGGACAGAGCTAAAAGAGAAGTAAAAAACCCAAAAAGGATGGCTAACTCAGGTCTCCAGTTGTTGGGTTACTTCCTGGCATTGGGTGGCTGGATCGGCATCATCTCCACCACCGCATTGCCCCAGTGGAAGCAGTCGTCGTACGCTGGCGACGCCATCATCACCGCCGTGGGTCTGTACGAGGGTCTGTGGATGAGCTGCGCCTCGCAGAGCACAGGACAGGTGCAGTGCAAGATCTTTGACTCCATGCTCTCGCTGGACAGTGAGTACCATATTAACTTTCATCGTCTGATTCTCTGATTCTCTTGTCTCCCATCTTCTGTTTTTGGTAAAACCTCTTCCCGTGGCTAATTTCTTTGAGTGTCATCATATTTGAAACCTAAGAAATATGCTGACATCTCAGTGGGTTGAGCTGGTTGAGTGACATTCGCTAGATGATGAAAAGGCAGTTATAATTCAATTATCAGCTCGCAAAGCATCACCAAAAACGATTTCTTCGACCAACGTTCTCACGTTGCTTTCTCTATCAAATCGTCTTTTCAACAAAAAGATCCAGGGAAAAAAAACCTCACACTCAGTTTGTCTTCCCCGAATTTAGATGATATCACAACAGCTATTGTAGTTATCAATCATCTGCAAAAAAACAGAAGAAAAAAAAAAGAGCTGTAAATCTTGCAAAATCATTAAGTTCAATTAAAAACTACAAAGCGTAATTTGCGAGCGAGTGAGGGTCAGAGAGGGACAGGGGCGAGGGGGGATCAGGAATGTGGGGTTCAGACATAAATTAGCTCAGAATATGAGACTCCTGTCATCTCCAATATGTGAGTAGGACCTAGTGACTCATAATTAATGGAACGCAGATTACAGGAACCCATCCATCTACTGTCTGCTTAAATCAACCTATTACAGATTATAATGAAAGACTACAGGGGGGGTGGGGGGTGGTTCTCAGGTCACAAGTCATTTTCATAAAACAATGTAGTTTTTTTTCTCTGTGATTACGCTTACCGCTGTGGCACGCTCGCCTTAGGGCAACAAAAAGAGGCGGTTTGCAAACATTTTGGTGAGCTGCTGGATCAAAAAAAGTACGCAACGACCCAATCCCCCCATCTCCTTTGGCTCATCGCGGCGATAAGAACGACGCATTGTCCTTCGCCGATGAATGGGGGCTGTTCGGAGAAGAAAAGGCCAGTGTTGAGCTAAAACACCAGAGATATTCCCAGAATGCGCTCCGTCTTTCCCACACGCGCACATTGTTCCGTTTGTTCATTAACACACCCAGTGAGTGCAGATTCAGGCTGCAGACAGCACAGTGAAGAAATTATTCTGAACAGGGGGTTAAACACACTGCGCAGTGTTGGGTGAACGCAGCACGGAGCGAGTCTCGATCGATCACAAGGTCGTCCAGGTGTTTCCCCAAACAGATTATGAAACGGAGCAGATCGGCATTCGATCATGTGGGGTGGCGTTTGGTGTGAGCCAACACCGGCGCTGATATGAGTTCTGAAGGAGCTCTTCTCACGGGCTACTTTTTTCGCAGCGGGGGCAGCATGTGATGGAGGGTGTAATTGTTCACCAGACTGTGGCTGCGCTCCACTGATGCGGCCAAGCAGCCGTGGCGGAAGAAAGTGTTGGACCTGCTCTGCGGGTTTGCACAATTTTGTTTTGCTCAAAAAAGGAGATGGTGTTTCAGGTTGATAGAAGGATGTTTTTTTCATTTTCAGGATGGCGGTGGTGCTGATAGGACAGCTCTTCACAACCGGAAACACAAAATAACATAATAAACCTTGTATTCGTGTTAATGTTAGGCCGGACGAAAAAAGATGACGTTTCTCGTCTGTCAACTTGTCTCCGGTTCTGTAACGTAGATTGATGTAAAAGTGTAGTTGCGCCTGCTGATATAGATTAAGTAGATGAGAACACGGTATTTGGTAATATTGAGTTGGATAACCTGCCCAGGAGACAAGTCAGCTCAACTTCCCGTGTATTGTCATTAATTCATGTTTAAGGCTGGTGTGTATGTTTTTTTTATAGTCGACAAATCCTATAAAAAAGACCTGTTCGCCTTCCAATACTTTCTGACTTCTCTATGCAGTCTGTGGCCCCAAGCACAATGATTCCTCCTAAAGAAGTAAATAAAAATTCAGCAATATTTGAAAAAAGGCCCAGCAATTTCCCCAAAACAGCTGAGCACTGTAGTTTTTAGCAGATCTTTCTCAAATAGTAGGACACAGTGCATTTTGTTGGGGACTATTTGCAGCATTTTGAGACAGCAGGACAGTGTTTGTGGGACTGATTCAAAAATATACTGCGGTGGGAGTGGTCATTGTAATGAAGCAAAATGTCACCCGGTGCAACAGTGTGGCTCAAAAAGGTTTTTGGACAACAATAGAGCGCTATGGCACAGAGGAAGAAGATACACACTTTATACCTGTTAGTAGGATACATTCATCTTTTCATGGGATTTGTTGACAATGAGAAAAATATAAAAGTTACACCGGCACTGGTGCAGTATACGCACATTCAAGTATATATACCTACTGTAACCTACTGTAAGAGCTTAGTCTTGACCAGTTAGGATATGTGAACTAATATGTGGTAAAACAATTAGGTTTGAACATCAAGTATGCACTTGAGGTACAATTGAACTTAAAAAGGGCTGCGGTTGTCAGATATGAGTTCAATTTTCATAGTTGTGTAGTCCGTGGGAAAACCGATATTACATACAAAAGAGTCACAAGTGACCTCACAATAGGACCTTACAGTGGCTACACGCACACACACACACACACACACACTCACACACACCAGCTCGCACACATCCTCATTGAAAGCTTGTGACTGGCACTGCCAACCTTGGACGCTGGAGAGAGAGAGAGAGAGAGAGAGAGAGAGAGAGAGAGAGAGAGAGAGAGAGAGAGAGAGAGAGATGGGGGAGCCAGCCTCCATCCCTCCCTGCTTTTAGCCTCTCCTTCACCCCAAAAGGCCCCCGAACGCCCTTCTGGTTTGTCACCAACTGAAACGGGTCAGAGCATCGGCCTGAACCCCCGCACATCCCTCAGAAATAAAAAAGAGGAATGCTCAAGAATGGATGAAAGAACGGAAAATCAAACCTCTCTCTGTTGAAGACTATACAGAGAGTCAATCAAAAGGAGCTCTGGAGCCATAAATCAGACTTCAAAGATTGTTACATCCTCCCCGCCCATCATAAGTCCCTTCAGATCAGCTTCTGAAATGCTACTTCACTGCTGCACCATGAATGATGGTGTGTGTATTTTTGTCACAATGACAAACGATGACTTCAGGTTCCTGCTTAGGCTGTTGACCTAGAGCTCTTTTTGGAGTGACTTTTTTTTTCTCACACATAAAGTCTCTTCTAATGTAGCGTGAAATTCTATTCTTGACATTGGAAATAGTCATTCGACAAACAGGTCTTGTCGATTTTATTTTATTTTACGCTCTTCTAATTCTAATTATACTGTTGATTCTGCAAAACACTTGAAGACGGTGAGATGCAGTTGAAAGCTCTGAAAAGATTGTTGTCACTAGGTCTTTTGGGGGGCTTTGAAGATGGTGAGATGCATTTGAAAGCTTCAGAGAAAAAGCTAAATGTGACATTTCATTTAGATTGTTTTTTTTGGTCAAACAATTATATTCTAGCGCATTCTAGGAGCACAAAAAATCATTCTTGACCTTGGAAACCGTAGTTTTGACCCAAAAAAAATTGTTGCTCAAGCTTCTTAATAGCCCCTTTCCAGAGTTTTGAAGACTTCACTGTGATTGAAATCTCAGGATAAATGCAACATTTTTCTCAAGCTACTCTATCGATTTGAATCTAATTGGAAATTAAAGTAGTAATAGTTTGACGAAAAAACAACAACTGTGAGTTGAAAAGCTTAAGTATTGTCAGAGTAGGCTAAGAGTAGCCGTTATCTTCTATTCTATTCTGTTCTAGTTGACCATGAAACATTTTTGTTTACCTTGGAAAGTTTGGCCAAAAAAACACGAGCTCAAGGCTTCACTCTCTACCTTTTTTTCAACAAAGCTTTGAAGGACATGAAATGGAGTTGAAAAAAAATTGTAAGTGGACCTTGAATTCTTCAAACTATTCTATTGTTGTTGTTTTTTTTATATCTGTTTAAGGCTATTCAGTGACGTTGTGTTTGCGGCTTTAATGCGAAGGACCTTGGCTGTTCAACCTGTATGAAAGGCTCTTTTATGTTTTCCTTTTGGTGATTTGTCAGCTTTGTCTGTTATCAGAATCTGGATACACGGGACTTTGCGTGTCTACTTCCGCTGCTGGGGCGTCAACAATCCCCTCGCTGCAAATGAGACAAGACACTGACAGTATCATTAAGCGCTTTGCGTCGCCTCAAACAGGTTTGAGGCATCAGTCTGATCGCTGTGGCGATGGCCCCCGTGAAAACAATCTTGCTTTGTGACAAAGCCACACTAATCCCACTGTGTGAAACATGTAAAGCAGGCCCTCCTACAGCTCCTCCGTGGGTGTGTGTGTAAAAAAGAGAGAGAGAGAGAGAGTTGTGTATTTCATCTATTCCACCTACAGATATTGTGTGTGTGTGTGTCTGTGTGTGTAAATAATGTGTAAATATGTTCCTCCCACTGAGTTATGTGTGTGCTGAGGCCCCTGTGGGCGGCGCATTAGATTTTTGAGAAGGCAAAACCACAGCAGCATTATCTGGGGAAGATTTACAGGGTCGTTTAAAAAGGTCCCAGAGCCTGGCCTGAGAAAGTCACCTCTGGAAACGAAATAGGGCAGGAATTACCCTGCCGGGATAACAGGACATGTGGTCTCCCATCTACCAGCTTCATACCCTCGTAATCGTCACTTTTAATGTCCAGATATGTGCATTTTAGTTACAAGTGATGGACTCAAAAGATATGTTCCCTCACCAGTTTCTCCCCCTCTCCCCTCCCTTCCCTTTCTTCCATATCTTCTATTGTATTGCCACTCTGTGCTCCCCTCTGCCCCCCCTTTTCCATTTTCTTTATCCAGTCCACATCCAGACATGTCGAGCCCTCATGGTAGTGTCCGTGCTGCTGGGCTTCATCAGCATCATCGTCAGCGTGGTGGGCATGAAGTGCACCAAGGTGGGGGACAACAACCCAGTCACCAAGACCCGAATCGCCGTGGCCGGAGGAGCTCTCTTCCTGCTTGCAGGTGGGACTTCTGCTGTGTTCCGTTGATGCTGTTTACTTTGTAACCAATCATATAGATATACAGCAGTATCTCCGACAACCAGCACAGTGGTGTGGGCGGGGGGGGGGGGGGTCATCTCTGTAATTACGAGTCCTTGCTGTAAACAGGAAGTGGTCCTTTTAAAGACATTAGTCGCTGACCACAGACATAAACCACCAACCCAGAGGGGGGAAATAGGATGCGGATTCATCTCAGTTCGTTTGTGTGTTGTTGTAGCTCCAGTGAATGCTTACTTATCTGTTCTCCCCCCTGCCCCCCCACAGGTCTATGTACCCTGGTGTCCGTGTCCTGGTATGCCACTCAGGTGTCCTATCAGTTCTTCAACCCGAACACACCGCCCAACGCCAGGTATGTGAAAGAACTGCTGACAAACTCAACTTCATACATAGTATATTTTGTTGTTGTCGTAGTGTCGTGGCCCATTAAATGCTCTCAGAAAACATGGCAACTTTGTAAATTAATGATTTTAAATTTAAGGACACATGAATGTGCCATTTAAAATTCTTAAAATTCATATTCGTATATCGGCTGAAATAAAATATTGTGTAAAATATAATAATTTTACACATAATACATACTGTGTATGGGACTGTTTTGAGGCAATGGGCAAATGCTGGCAGTTTATTGTCATAATCTTGAAACCACCAAACTATTAATTCGGTGGATTTGTCACAATCTACTGGGTTAACCTGCGTTTAATTCTATGGAATACAGGATACCATCATGTAAACACAACATTAAATAGATCTCATATCAAATACCCCCAATACCCCCTTATTAAAAGCTGCCCTTCGAAATAACCAAAAGTATGATTGCACTAATAATAGATGAACACGTTCCGCTTCCTTAGAGTCGTTTCCCATTTAACAAGACAAAGTGAGTGATGTCTGTTTGAATCGCTGCTGAGAAGAGGTTGTGCAGAGGTTAGAGACACTGACAGACGTCGGCCTCCAAAGTAATGCAGACCAGTTTGCGTCCAGTAACAGCATTGAAGAAGTCTCATATTTTGTCTGAAGTTGGATATGCAACAGTTGTTTTTACATTAAAATAAACTGCCATCCTTTACACCCAGGAAGGATCTGTGTCCTGTAGTTCTCCACCTTTCCTAAATCCGAAGGAAGGGGGCTCGTCACACTGTTGTCACACCCTGATTGGCCAAGATGGTCATTCAGCCAAGCTGCTCTCAAAAAGCTTTAACTGTTAACATTTCCTAAAATAATAGCATGTTTAGCTTAGCTATTACAATATAATAAAATTATCTTTATTGTCATTATACAAAGGATGACTATAGGAAAATGTTACAAGGCCCTTGATGCAAAAAATAAAATAAAAAAAATAGCACAAAATAAAATGCACAAGTTAACTTAACTAACAGCTTTAGCTGCTAATAGTTCCTTATTGTAGTTGATAAATATGGTTAGGTTTAGCTGCTTATAGTTCCTAATTATAGTAGATAAACATGGATAGCTTTAGCTGCTAATAGTTACTAATTATAGTTGATAAACAAATCTTTCTTTAGCTGCTGTTACTAATATAGTTAATACACATTTATAGCTTTAGCTGCTTATGTTTACATAATTATAGTTGATACACATGGCTAGCCATAGCTGCCAATAGTTACTAGTTACTAGGCTGCTGATAGCTCCTAATTATTGTTGATGAATATGACTAGCTGCAGCAACAGTTGTATCAGAGATACTATTATTTAGTTGCACTTAAAACAGCAAAATAGTATCCTTTTTGTATTTTGAGCAGCCCTGAATACCTGTCTCCAACCGTAAAATACATTTCTTTTAATCTGTGCCAGAGCATTGTGTTGAAACACGTAGTGAGATTATTTTGGGAATACCCTCAGAGGTATGGCCTACTCCAAATGAGGAAATGCACAGTAGTATACACTCACTACTGTCATCATGTCTTTTTTTGAGAGTCAGAAAAGTGCATTTATAAGTAAAACTAATAATTAAGATACAAGATTGTTTACATTATTATTTCTTCTGGGTTTGATATTCTTTGATATTTTCTGGGTAAAGGTGCTTTCAGCAAGTCTTGTTTTTTACTTTAAAATGGAGCTTATAACATTAACATCTCCGAAGGAAGTGAAACCAGTAAAATCTCGGACACTAGCAGCAATCCTGTACACCTGTTGTCTCTCTCTCTCTCTCTCTCTCTCTCTCTCCCTCTCTCTCTCTCACTTGCACAGGTATGAGTTTGGCTCGGCCCTGTTCGTGGGCTGGGCGGCGGCAAGTCTGACGGTCCTGGGCGGCTCCTTGCTGTGCTGCTCCTGCTCTAAAGAGGACATACGAGGGCAGCAGTATTACCGCCAATCACAGCCTTCCACAACCAGGGAGTACGTGTAAACCCCAACCCCTCCAGCAGCCACCCAAACAGAGAGCATTGGACACGCTTGGCAACACCCTTTTCCTCAAATTATAAAACAAAACAAAAAGACTATCAAACACACACATGCAATAATGTAGTACTTACACACTGCAGACACAGGTACTCACACAAGCACATCATCCACCAGTTGTATGTATTTTGGTGGCTAAAAAAAACCCTACAAACTTTAATAAAATATTTGTGAGCAGACAACCTACATATTTCACGTCAATCATCCAGCTTACTTATATTATGACACATAGCCTGCATGGACACCTCTCTAATATCTCAATATATTTTTGAAGATGAAAATTAAATTTGTAGCTTTAATCTGCCCCCCAACATCACAACACAGTCACCCACTTTAAAAAAAAAAAAAAGGAAAACTAAGGTGTGTCACAGCAGAAACCCAGAGACAACGGACATGGAGCTAGAAATACTGAAAAAGTGAACTTTATTAGCATGTCCTATGCTTCCTGGTTGGAGCTGCATCTGTGCTTTCCCTATATATTTCTTTGTGTATTCACACTCCACTGGTGCAGTTATGTTGTGTAAAGGGTCAGCCAACAAATTCACTGTACTAAACTTCTCTTTACTCAAACTATAAGCACAGCTGCAGGTTGTACTGTGTGAGCCCCTCTTCACTGAGTTAAAAAAAAGTCTTGAATCGCCCTATAAAATATCCAGCAAGTCAACACGTTCTCAGTCCCAACTCGTCAAATACTGACACTCAGCAATGGCCCTACGCTTCAAACTAGGACACTGTATAGGTGTCAGTTCACAGGAAACGTACAGTTTTTCGATTGAGACCTACTTAATAAAATAAACTTCAAACGTAGGTTTACTTACACAATATAACTACTTGGTTAGGCTTAGGAAAAATTCTTGGTTTGGGTTCAAACCATGGACTGTATATTTTGACCATCCCCAAGAGTGTGCGAAAATGACCATGTTTGGAGGAACGTGGAGATGCTATGTACGGCTTTGGTAGCGACCTGTCAATCACAAGCCAGCGACACCCTTAAGCATACTTTATGGTCTATTTTACTTTAAATGGATCATAATTTATTAAACGAACATCATGCTGTATTGAAGAAGACTGGAACATTTTCCCGGTTGTTAAACAACTTCCGAACTCCATAACAACCCAAGAGGGCATGATCTCAGTAGCTACGGTCTTATAAAGAGAAACTAACATGTGAATAAACCAACTAGTGACAATAAAGAAACAGCTGTGTTCACCGTCCCATGTAATTAAGGCCCCGGGCAGCCATTTTGTAACCGCTAACGAGCTTCCTCACTTTAAAAGAAGCTTGTTCTTACGTAGTCCCATTTCACAAAACAACCACTTGAAGATGGCTGCACATAAAGACACAACCTGAACTGCAGCAGTGGAGGTGAATTGTTAAAAAAAAGATGTATTCTTAGTTTGACTGAGTATGAATGATGTTAATGGTCATTCCACCATTTTACTGTACACCAAGAGAAAGTAGAGGATCTCATCGACACACCATCACCATGCTTCTTCATCTACTAACACCATCATTCCAGATTCATACATACTATCATCTCATATTCTCTCTTGTATAACAAGATTCAAGCTAATTCATGTACTTCCCACACAGGTATTAATCTCACTGAGGATCATAAGCGATAAGACTACAGTTTTATTACTTTATGATCGACTAAGTGAGCATGTTTAAACCTGACTTGTGAATAATATAAATGTCATACTTAACTTCACAGCATTAGATTGTCACGTATTATTGCAAACCATCGACTACTCCACGAGGATGCATTACAATAGATGTCTGCAATGTTTTTTAAATGTTCCCCATGGTGGAGCCTGTAAAACTCAACAGTGGGCCTAAATTGGCTCTTGAGTTCCTCGCTTGATGCTCCCACATCAATGTGCCTCCGTTTGTGTTTCTAAAAGAGCCGGTCCATCACTGTTCCAGATAATAAAGACATTAACATTTCTTAGAAACGCTCCTAGTCCCCCTGTTTCCCGGTCATACAGCCTCTTTTCTTGGTAGACACTTGTTTGTGGAGTGCTCTGACAGATTGGGGTGGGGGTTGTACGTCTATAGAAAATTCCTTGTGCCCTTTAAATAAGGGGGATGTCAGGCGTCACTTGTCTGTCATTAGCAGCTGTGCTTTGAATAGGGATTGGTCAACAAGTCTGATTTAAATTGAAAAAGAAACTACCTGTAAAGCTATGTCCAAAGAAAAGAAAATGTACATTTAGAGTAATCATTTGGCATTTCAGAAAGTATACTTATTTGTTAGAAAGTTAGATGAGAAGAATGATGCCCCTCTCTTATCTTTAGATATGAAGCTAAAAGCAGGAGTTTAGCTTAGCTTAGCATATCATTTAGAGCAGAAATAGGAGGAACAGCTAGCCTGGCTGTGCCTAAAGACAAAAAAGCATAACAAATGAGACATCATTATTGTTAATTATGGAGCTGGCCGGTAGATTTTGTTACTTTTGGACACAAAAGCTGAGCTAACCTAGTCTAGCTAGATAGTTTGCTCCGGTGGCTCTAGTGTACCAATCTTCTCATCTAACTCTCCACAAGAGTGTCCCCATCTTCAGCCAGTCCATCATGATTAGCCTAATATTTATTTAAAATATGTAATCTCTTTAAACTGTGGCGAGCTGACATGTAGCATCACCTCCCGTGCTCCTTCTCATTGACTTTCCATCACCTTTTTCTTTCCTGCTAACGTCAGTATGATCCCGTGATCATGAGAACCTCTACTTTCTTTCTAACACTTCATAGCTGGTGCGAGAATCTGAGCGTTCTTGATGTGTCTCTTCTTTCCCCTCCTGTCCTCTGTTCCTCCTGTTCTCATCTCACTGTCTTCTTCTCTCCTCTAATTCAGGGCAGAGTTGTTGAGTGAAACTAGTTTCCCCGACTGATCAGCCCCCATGCCTTTTATCGAGGACTCTCCTGACTGTCCAACCACTGTCTTCCCCTCCTCCCCCACCTCATCTCCCCCCTCCGGTTCTTCTCTTAGACCCTAAATTTGGACCTCTTGAAGAATACTTCACTTTCTTCATTACTACATCTGCACCGTAATGGGAACCAAGACGCATTGTCGTCTCCCATTTTTGTCCCTTACCTTCTGAGCCTTTTCTGTAAATATGGACTCCTAAAGGACGATAATTAAGACCTTCTATTTAAGAAATGAGGTGGCCTCCTCTGTTTTCGTGTGAACCCTCTACTACACCTCCCACGCCCTCCTTTGTCTCACTATTGGCCGAACGTTAACAATGAATTGAAACCCCTTTTGTGGTTTTTGTTTTGTGCTGATTTATGATTTCTCTTATATCCTATGACCTCTGGGTGTTTCTTGTAATATGTGTCTTTTGGGTTTACTTTTGGGTTTACTTTTGTGCGCTGTGACTGTACCTTGACTGAAACGTGTTCTTTTTCCCTTTTGAATTGCAGACCAAATGTTAAAAGTACCCCACCAGAGAAAAGGGAGCAGTACTTGTAGTTTGGGAGACTCTTCTGGCCTTACCATGGTTTAGATTCTGTCTACAGACAAAACCCTCTCCCTGAGGACTTCAAAACAGACACCGTTAAAGAATTTATTAACAGCAAGCACATTGCAGCAACATGAATTAGAGTCTTTGTGTAGATGTATTGGTCTGGTCTGTTTTGCTGACTTTGGGAGAGACAGTCATTCAGGGTATGTTTTTCTATAACATGTTAAAATGCCCGGGTGTATATACCACCTACTTTGTTTCTTTTTTTTTTTTTTACTACATATATAATGTTTTACTACAGTGCCTTATAACACATGTTTGTGCACATGTTTGTTTCTGATGACTTCATGGATTCTTTAGTCTCCAGTACCATCTTTAGGGACGTGTGTGTCCATAGTTCCCCTGCCAGCAGTTCTGTGTGCCTTTTTTGTATCTATTGTCGGACTTCTGGAAATGAATGTGAAGCTACTCTGCAGTACCACAAGACACACATACGTATGATAGATCTGAAGCATTGTTCCTTGTGTGCCACTGTTTGTATTAAAGCTGTGTGCCTGTTTCCATGTTGCCTGGATTGAGGATATACCCAGTGTATTCATTTTGTTTCGTTAAGTGCGAATATGATTTTGTGTGAATGACATGACAAGAGTCGTTGCATTATGGACTCTATAGGATGTACTGTACTGTGTGTTGCCTACTGTACTAAGGAACGCCCGTTGACTGAGCGTTCAAGCCTGCATTTATTTACCACGCCATTCATTTCTCTAATATTTACCCTTCCCCCCCCCTCCCTCAATGTTGTGTATCATCTCATTTACCTATGTCTGTTTCTTTTAGAATAAAGCAAACAGAGACGAAAAAAAATGTAAAATGGATTTGAGTCATGAGTCATGTACTTCACCCCTGACTGACTTTTCACTCACTCCCCACTCCACTCCCCTCGCGGCTCAAAGACTTATTTTGCACCCCGTTGTTCAATAATTGCAGATGTGGAATTCCACTTCTGCTCCACTGGACTGTGGCACATTCTCAAAGGTGGACTCACCACTGCTACAGTTGATAACAAGGCTTGATGTTCCTTTCGGTGTTGAGTTTCAGCCGTAAACCTTTATTAAATCACAAGCTTGGAATAAAGGATTAGCTTCTACTTGGGTTACTTGGGTATTTTTCAACCTAGACCCTATTTTCTCATGTTTCTGTGTCTTAGTGACTAACAACATTTAAATTGATCCAGTATTGAGGGAGAACTCTGCAAATGGCAGTCACTAAACGGGTGGCCATTTAATCACTCAACGTCAATATACATCTTGTTTTTACTGACAGGCTCAGATTGTTATTATAAGTGTCTGACTACATTATGGAAAGAACCCTATAGAGAATTAAAACCTTTTTCTTTACCTATAAGATGATTCGGTCCGTTTGTTATTGTTCGGAGAAGTCTTGTTCAGAGATCTCGAGTCGCATCCACATTGTGGAAATCCTCTAAATCTTTTCAACATTAAAAATATAAGACAGAACAAAGCTATGCTTTCAAACTCTGTTCTCCAACTCTCACTCACGTTTGTCTTCCGGCTAGTCACATGTCACAATTACATACCGAAAGTGAAAGGTAGAGAAACATGTTTTGGGGGTTCTTTCCATAATGTTGCCAGACACCTACAATTTAAATCTTAGCCTTTCAGTAGCAAAAACAAGCTCTTTTACTGGAGGTACATTGACGAGAAGGAGTTGCCCTGAGCGATTATATTGCAGCCCGTTTAACTGCCGTCTTCAACGTTCTCCCCCAATATTGGACCTTTTTAGTTTTGCCCCCATTAGTCACTTAGACCCCTTAGTAAAATCATGGCGAATTACATTGACATTTTTTAAAGTTACACTCTTTATCACAATATGCACCAACTATGTCCAACTTTAAATTGCAAGAGTTTATCGTTGCAATCATTACCCCTGTCTATACTGGCCATGAAGAAATACTCCCCCAAAGCTATTCCAAGGTAAGAGATGGGAGACAACATACACAACTTTCATTCTGGGCAAAACTGCATTCCAAAGTTTAGCCAAAGTTAATATGAGGCTTGAGCAGTCTGAGAAGCGGTAAGCAAAATCAAATCGTTCAAAGTTACAGTCTTTGTCGACTGAGTCAACCGACAACAATATCAATATCTGACCATACTGCAAAACTACAGAACACATTTAATTCTTGTTTTCTACATTATTTGCACATGGCAGCTTCGGTATGTTAAGGTTTATGGATGCTTCAACTTTATGTAAATGTAGTTTAGTTTTAATGAACATCATATCAATGCCACATTATTTTTGTACAAATACACAGTCAGTTTCAGTTTCTGTCTTTTTCATCAAACGAGACAGGCTGTCCATGAGTTTGTATACAGAGTTTAAATAAGGTTGAGAAAAACGCACATTGAAGACACCAGTGGTGGGAACAGAGTACGGACGTGAAATCTCACATACACCTGACATGTACGGATGCGCCTACACTACCCATGACTATACAGTCTGTTCGGCAACGCTGACCGTTCACACCGCTTAAGACTGTCATGCAAAAACACCCACATCTCCCACAAGGACATCTGCTCCAATATGTATACTATACAAAAACATTTCACAAGAACCGTGATTTATATCACTCTTACAACTTGAATTAAACACATGTATCAGCATCTTGCTAAGCTCCGTAGGAGATATTTGGTAAGCGTTTACTGATATGAGATAGTCATTTACTGTAATTCCTGTATGAGTATGTGGGAACACGGAGCCAAGGTTACATGCACAATGAACCCAATGAACCGAAGCTTGCAGCAGAAACAAAACCAT
This sequence comes from Cyclopterus lumpus, assembly GCF_009769545.1. NCBI lineage: Eukaryota > Metazoa > Chordata > Actinopteri > Perciformes > Cyclopteridae > Cyclopterus > Cyclopterus lumpus. The sequence goes on along the minus strand of NC_046970.1, from coordinate 7,681,944 downwards.
TATGATGCAAATAGGAATGTGTTTTCGAACTCTTAGCATTTTGAATGATGGATGATGTCTGAGACAGGCCATAGATTGGGTCAATTTGGAATGTGAGACTGGAAACTATGGAATTTCCTTTTATTGCTAAACTATAAACAAGGGCACAACGTAGCGCAAGGGAACAACGTAGCTCAAGGGAACAACGTAGCGTAAGGGAACAACGTAGCGTAAGGGAACAACGTAGCGTAAGGGAACAACGTAGCGTAAGGGAACAACGTAGCGTAAGGGAACAACGTAGCGTAAGGGAACAACGTAGCTCAAGGGAACAACGTAGCGTAAGGGAACAACGTAGCGTAAGGGAACAACGTAGCGCAAGGGAACAACGTAGCGCAAGGGAACAACGTAGCGCAAGGGAACAACGTAGCGCAAGGGAACAACGTAGCGCAAGGGAACATATTCGTGGTTTACAGAAACGTAAAATGCCAACATGTTTTCCTTGAGACTGGGCTGCATATTTCAAAGTGAAATGAGAGCAGACATCCGCACTTCATGGATCAACTTTATTGAAAAAGCTTTAAATGTAAGTTTTGCAGTTCGACGTAGACTGCTGTGACACTCTCGTGTTGGTTCTGGCTTCCTGCCCTGGAGCGAGTCTCGGTTGCGTCCAGCTGGCATCGTAGATATGAAATGCACTCCTGTTCGTCAATACAGCTGAGGTAAAAGAGCAGAACACAATTTCCACCATCAACCAGTAGGAGAGTCCAAACTCAAATGTTATCGCTAGCACCCCCAGAGTCACCTGTTAGAGAGGAAGATGCAGAAATAATGAAGCAAGCACATTATGGCTTACTTTGAATTTGCCTTCAAGGCATGACAACTTTCTGTGATTATTCCTCCTCTCTCTTATTAGAAAACTTCAGGAAAAATGGATTCTGTGATTTCGAAAGAACGTCTACCTTGATTTTTTATAAAAAAATCTTGGTGAACATCATTAAACCTGTGCTGCAGGTTCATGTCCTCTCGCTCTGTGAGACCATTTTTTATTTTTTGGTGAATTCTATCGCCTGCTCTTTAGTTAGCAGAGTGTCTAACTGCACTGTGCAGCTCTTTCAACTTATTTTAGCCTGAGTTGGCAGGTTTGTTTCTTAGCTGGACATCAAGCTTCAGTTTCCTCCTACCAGAAAGAAACCCCACCGTTACTGACACACATAAACACAGCATATTCAGGAGCCGGGAAACGGTAAACATGAATTAAAGGGGTTTATTGTTATCAACATGTTGCCAGATAATTAACATACCCACAACAGGCTGTTGATAATAAGGATCTTAATAAAAGAATACATTGGATTTCCTTGATTCACAGTGCTGATACAATTTTAATTGTCAGTACGGTGAAAATATTGAAATATTAAAGTGCGATAGAGAGGTGAGCTTATTGGCTGCTAGACAGGAAATTAATTTGGCTGTGTTTTTGTTGAGACAACATATGCTGAAGAATTCTGAATGGGAAACAATTTTGACATTTTTCTTTTGTAAATGGAAAGACATAAATGGGGTTGATACTGGCTGCATGAAAAACTGGTGTGGCTGGATTCAAAAAGAGAAAAAAGCAACTCTTATAATATAGGTGTTGTGCAATGACACCTACCTCTAGTATATATCTGGTGTAAGTGTCCACCCCATACCACAGAAGACCAGCTGCACCACACGCCCCTAAGATGCACACACACATTTTTAAACCAATACACGAGTCAGAAGGTCAACGTTACAACTGTTGAAGTGTAACTAATGAAGTTGTGTGGAAATGTGAACCAGAATAATATGAATCCAAAGTAGTCTCCCACTAGGCAGGAACCACAAAACCCAACAAACTGCTTTAGGCTGGATTTGATTAACTTGTCCGTTTTTGTCGCAAGTGAGGAGCCGCAGTACTGACCTCCGCACAGACAGAGGGCGCCAGAGACCTGCAGCAGCCTGGCCCGAGCCAGGGCGCTGTCGACCAACTTGGTGCCCCCCAGGCCAGGAATTATGATCAGAACTGAGACCAAGGGCAGAACACGCATCCCCACCATCGCTGCTCTCATAGCCAGCAAATCAGGTGTGAGAAGGAGGGATGAGAAAAAACACCCCCGACTGAAAACTCTGTCTCCAAAGGCAGCGCAGCGCACATTCAAGTAGCCTATATTCCCTGTTTAGCTCTAGAACTTAAAAAGTTGCTGAGTTGTTGTCTCTCCTGTGTTTATGATTCAGGAAGATGGGAAAAAGGGTTTGGAATAATATTCCATCTAAATTCCTTGATAAACCTTTTCCAGCAATTTTCTTTTTATTATTTTTCCACTTTTTTTCATCTGTGTAAGCAATCAGATAAAGGATTTTGTGTGCGTCTGTGTTTGTCGTTGTAATACTAATTTGGGCCAATAGAGGTTGAAGTGCACCACTGCTCCATAAATAGGACTGAAAGTATTCATGTTTTCTTACAGATGTGTTAATTTACATATCTTGCTAAAACACAATGTGTTGTGCATGGAGAAATTCAAACTCACCAGGAAGAAGACATGCCTGTAGTCCTATTTAGAAGATGTTGTAGTGGTGCACTGCAGCCTTGTGTGGCCCAAATTAGTATTACAACAACAGTTCCACTTCCATCTGTTCAAGTCCTAAACACATGAGAGAAAACAGTTTAGACCAGATTTAGAAAATGGATCACTCTGATTCTTTCTCTCTCGCTTGCCTCTCAATATTATCTAACTACTAACGTAAAACTAGCGTAAGCCATGAATGTTGATTTATGTGGCTTTAGTCCATCTACTTGTCCCTTACGTGTATGTAAAATCAATCGAATGAATATAAGCAAAGTTCATGATTGAAATAAAGAATAAAATAAAAAGAACTCCTTGAAATTCACCTCTACTTTGTTTGTCTTTTAATAAAAAATATTTTTGGGGGATTCCCAAATATCTTTTTATTAATATTAAAATAGAAAAATACATTTCATTAGTTTTTAAAGGGGTGACAATGATCACAAGACAGTACTTTCATTCACTTAAGTTTTTTTGTGTTTTATCAATATTCTGGTTTTAATGTTGGTGGATTTGTGAATATTTACTGATCCACACTACGATTTGTACTTAGGTTTAATATACATGACTGTTAGACTGTACTCTAATCCACATTAGATAAAGTAGTTCAAACTAGCCAGCAACAGCACTAAAACACCTGAACTAAATGTAATCATATAATGTAATACTTTGAGTATTATTGGTCAGTGTGTTCAAAAGATCTGGTAGGTTCCGGTTCTGTCATCTTGCATTTTGGTGGGGTTTTACTTTACATCTCAGATTGTACTTTTAATAATAATAATAATAATACTTTTTAGAGGGGCCTTGGATAACGTGCTTGCCGTGGATGTGTGTCTGTACCTGGCACATGCTCCATGTAAGACATCGTCACGTGACACGTCCTCAGGCCCACCAGGCTGTCACTCCCTCCACAGGCCTCGGCAGCGGGTGCTCAGACTCACGGAGGTCAGCTGACCTTTAGCCCCTTGCTGGACGAGGAGTCACATTGGAACGTGTAAAAAGGCCTGATCATGGGCATTATCATGATTCTTATGATTAAGTGGTAAGATAGGGCATTTTAAATAATAATAATATTTTTGAATGAATATTTCCTAAAATACGCCCTTTTTCCAACTTTCTGCCTTGGTTCGACTGCACAGTACGAACCAGGACTTGGTTTGACTTGCACAGCAACCACCAGGCTGCACTACTGGCTGCACTACCACCAGGCTGAACAAGTGCAGCTGATTTTTCCCGACAGGATTGTGTTTCAGCTAAATTTATGACTTTTAACTGGAATTAATGAGCCATGCAGAAGCGGTTGAAGACGGGTTCAGGTCCGTTACGTAGGTAAAAGTACCGAATTAGTATCAGCCAAATGTACCTGAAGGGGATCTGCGGCCATTTTCAATATTGAATATTAAACAACTCTCTCAAATCCAAAACATAGAGTGCTGAAATTCAAATGCATGATGTCATAAAGTATAAAGCATGGAGCTGCTCCATGGACGATGAATTAGAAACGCTGCTGTAGATGACACAGAGCACTCAGGGGGAATGTTCTGAGTACATTTCTTGTTTCACAACTGTCAATACAATAGAATAAAGGAATACATTGCATTTGGGTTAAAAAGAAGAAGAAAACAAACAAAAATAGTCTCCCATTCATTGTCTATGAAGCACCAGACTTTCTAATTGGTGACATCACAAGTTTGGGATTGAAGGCTTTGACACACCAGGGGATGGGATACCAATAAACAACACGAAAACTAAAATAAAGAAAAATAAAAAATATACACTTGATTGTTTACCATATTTTACTATACATTTTCATATTTTTATTAAATAAATTATGTCTCGTACTATTGCACTTGCTTAACTGTCACGCAGCACTCACCAAGCCACATTTCTTGCATGTGCAAACGTACTGTTTCTGATTCTAAGTAACTACAAAAAAATAAAACAAACTAAGGCTTCAGCATTTTCAGCAAGAATTCCTTCCTCTGTCAGTGAATATGCTCACTTCCCCCCCAAAATTGGGGAGTGTGTGTGTGTGTGTGTGTGTGTGTGTGGGTGGGGGAGGAGGCCTTCTCTGGGCTGGAATCAAGAATCCAAACACATTAACGCATGACCTTCATAACTGCACCATGACTTTCCATTCTGCTCCCCTCTCTTGTTTTTACCCTTTGAGAAGTCTCACCCCCGTTTCAACTTTGACTTAAAAGTGAGAAGAAAAAAAAAAAATCTAAATATATATATCGGCTCCATCTGAAGAAATCTTCTGCCATTTAAGGCCGCTCGGATGAGGCGAGGAGAGATAGTGCGCGCCGAGATGACAAGAGATAAAGAGGAAACATTCAAACAGCATCACAGAGGGAGAACAAATGTTAAAGGGAGCGCAAGAGACAAAGAGACAGATGGAGGGGACAGAAAGAGTGGAGCATGGAGATGTTCAGACGGATTGCTGTTGGAAATGCCAGCAGGCTTGCCGAGCTGCTGCAGGGAGGCTGAAGAGGGCAGTGTTTGTCTTCCTATACCGCGCCACACCTCACTGGGAAGAGTTGTTACAAGTGGAAAAGAAGAAGAAAAAAAAACCTCATATCCATAATTACTTTCAGGGATGTATACTGAATCCAGAAAGCTCTCTGCATATTAATACTGAGCGTTAATAGGTTTCACAATAATTAAAAGTGAGATTTACAAAGATTAGTCTTATGAATAAATAAATATGCTGAAATAAAAAATAAAAAATAGAGGGATTTGGTTGCTGGAGTCTCTGCTGGGCCAGTGATTAGTAATGGGAGTTGAACACGGAGAGTCACAGTGACAAGTCAGCGGTCTGTGTGTATGTGTGTGTGTGGTGTTCAAGATCACATTTAAATAGTCATTTGTTTCTGTGTTTGTGAATATTGGCAGTTTTTGTCCTTCTCTGTCTATCAGTTGCATCTTTTTGTGATTATTAGCCCAATTTGGGTGCGCGATCCCCGTCCCAATCTGCCCCCCCTTCCCATCTCCTGACGTCACGGCTTAAGAGGCTCATAATCGCCTATTGATTCCTCATCAGCGTTACCACAGTTAGCGCTGTGTATGTGTGATGACTCGGTTTGGACATGGGAGGGGGGATACTGAGACGTAGCTGCACGAGACCTCTGCACCACTGCCTTTGATTTGAACAAGGTCAAAGGAATCAATCCTCCTTTGATTGGAGACTCGCTAAGAGAAGCAACTTTCTCCAGTCTGGGGCTTCTCCTCAGTCAAAACGTCTTCGACCAGAGGGGGTCTGGTATTATTGTTAGAGTTGAGAACTGTTTCCTATACTTTACGTGTTCTTCAAGCTTTCTCCACCGTGTGTTGACTTCTTATATGATTCTAGCAACATTTAATTTAACTTGTGGAGTGGTGAAACAATTATATGGAGTATGTGTTTTCCTTAGGCCTTTCATTTCCAGTGTCCCTGCAGTGCATTTTTTTAATACTACCTCTAGTAATTGCCATAATCAGATGTTTACAAATCACACAGATAGGGACTTCAACCCCCTGGGGTCTAAGGTCTTTTTCTCAATTTTACATAATTTCTTAAATTCACCTTTTAAAAGGCACTTGCATTTGATACACACATGTGTTATACATCAAATATGGCAGAACAATCTCAGCTATCTATATAAGTAATCACCTTTGTCTTTAGGCACAATGTAAAGAGGTAATTAGGCGCTAAAACTGAAAAGTTATTACAATTCTTCAAATCTCTTGTGATGGTGCTGGAAATTGGTTTACCAAAGCATTAGGTTCACAAAAGTGGTGGAATATATGAATAAAATAGTAGATACATGTAATAAATGTCTAAAACCAAATGTTATTGAAAGTAAAGTTGAGTAAAAGTGTTTTCTGTCTGTACTTTCACCAAATGTGAGAGGGAAAATGGGACTGAGAAATGACTTCATACTACAGATCAAGTATTATGGGATGTATGCAAATGAAAAATTAACATTACAACCGTTTTTGTTTTTAAACTAAATATATACTATATATTTTAGTACAGTTTTCCAAACAAGAACAGAATATGTCCTATATAAAAAAAAGTCAAAACTGCAGTGTTTTTCCGAAGCGTAAGGTGGGCAGGTCCTTAGTGATTTCCTTATGCTTCGTTCACATCAAAAGCGTTGCAAATATTCTCGAATAGCGGACATTGTTCGCTTCGCGCCGCCCGGCAAAAATTAGCTTTATTTGTAACCATTCGCGTCTGTGCATTGACTTTGCATGGAATCTACTCATGCGAAAAATTCCCAACGCTTTTGGTGTGAACGCAGCATAAGTTGGATAGCTTCACACAAAATATCGACGGACACACGATTCCACAAATATCGTTGAAGGGCGGAGCTCAACACAAACGTCACATGGCACGTCCAAGCGCTTGGCTCAATGTGTGAATCACTTACGATCTTGAAGTAGAACGTCTACAGATTACGGCAACATCCGAGCCATATTTCTGTGCCGTTTTACTGTGGAGATATAAATAGAACCGTTGCGTAAACACCTTATAGGACGCACCGGAAGGAGTACGGAGCCAGCAAGTATTCCAAAAAACAGTACAACTGATCCAATCTTCTCAATCCTTATTATTAACGGTTCAGAACATGAACGGGTTCTTCAGAACATGGACGGGTTCTTCAGAACATGAACGGGTTCTTCAGAACATAGGCTTCTCTTGCCTATTCCTTGCTGCCAGAGACCCGGCAGTGCTTCCTCTCACACAGCTGAGCCACATTTGGCTTGAGGGAGGAAGCAGTTGAGACCCTCAGTATGGCTTGAAGATGCTCATCAGTAAGTTTGGACCTGTACATTGACTTTTCACACAGATATGTGCTCCCAAAAAGGCACATGGACCACTTGAAATGGAAAGCTCAGTGAAGGTGGGGGGTAATTCTCTCAAAAATGTCCAAGCTTGTCTGCTTTTCCACTCACCTCCCTGAACAATGAGCTCCATTTGAAGCACAGGAGGGGCATCTTGCACATCGAAGGAGAAGGGGTCAGCAACAATTTGAAAAGTGGCTCTGTGTGTCTTGAACTCTGCAAACCTGTGATCAAATTCCTCCTGTAGCTTTACAATGGCATCAGCATACTTCTCACCACTGAATGGTGTGGCCACATTCATGAGTGCCTTGCATGCTGGGAAATGGCAGAGGGTTGTCTGAGAGAGCTGGGCTTTCTATAATACAAGTTTTGTAGAGAATGCTCTGACGTTGTCATAGGCAGCACTGATAAGCTGCCCCTGGCCTTGTAAGTTCTTGTTCAGTACATTCAGCTGCTGTGTGATGTCAACAAGAAAAACTAAGTCCATGAGCCATTTGGGATCACAGCACCGGCCGTTCTCCGATGACATTTCACAGACTTCAATCCGGTGAAAGGGTTCGAAAATCGAACGCTGCACTTACGCCAGGCATGCCAAATTATGGGGGGCTGGATGTCGCGTACTTCGGCTGGAGAAAGTAATCAAAAGTGTATCAGTAAACCACTTTAGCTGAAGAAAGTGTTCGACATTCGGAGGCTTTACTTCCGCGTTGATCGGACATTCTCCAAAGGGGGTTTTGCGGACTTCAATCCAATGAAAGTGTCCAAAAAGACCATTTAGTCGAAGCAGGGTATGCTTTAGGGCGGGACTACCTTGTGATTGACAGGTCGCTGCTGCTATCAGAGCCATATACTGCTTCTCTACTACAGCACCACTCCTCCACGGTCGAAATATAGTCACTTGCGCCAAAATGAACTTGAGGCTTCCGAACCGCAGTCCACAAACCAAGGGGGGGACAGCACAATAACTGCGTCCACATTTTTTAAATGTTTTATATTATGGCCAGATCTTGCACGTTGCACCTTTTAATGCACACAAAATATACCACAGAAACTGTAAGCTATTCGTGTGATAAATGAGCCAAAAAGACATAATCAAAGTGTGCATTTATGTTTCCATCCATTAATAATAAATACAATATTTATCGTAATCAGCAGCTCCATCCAGTCCAGCTCCAGAGGAACCTGGACAGTAAAAAACAGTTCTACCACCTAGAGGAGAGTAAAAATAATAAAGTCCTTTAAACTTCCCAACAATTACAACGGGACATGTTGCCGCTGTGTTGCCCTGTGTTGCCATCTGCTCTGTGGTGTCTCGCTGATCTTTGAAGTCTTTCAGGTATGACTCTTCAGTGGAGCCGTCTTCAAAGACAGCGGCACTGAAGAGTCATGCCTGTTAGTTTGTCTCTTTTATTCTCATTACTCTCCTGTTTTTGCTTTGATACTTTTCCTGAGATCTAATTTCTTCACGTCTTTTTTCCGAGATGGCTGAAGGCAGAGCAAGGCCTACCGTGCTACACAGGATATAGGAATAATATTAAAAATCCCACCCCACCCCCACTTGTTTTGCTGGACTACAGACGAGTCCCATCTCCATTCCGGCTAAAACGCAGATTGAAAATGGAGCCGTGTTTTTTCCTTGCACGACTGTTACCCGGCGACGCTTCCACTGCAAAAGTCCGGCTGAACCCAGGTCTGCTTCTCCGTTAGAGCCGACTCAAAGGACTCCCGTCGCTGCATCGACCGCGCACGAGTGATTGCATCCGGCCTCAATCAAACGTTGGCACGCGTTCATGCGCAGATGCACGCGGTGGAAGGGGGATGCAAACGCAGTTGAACCCACGATAAGTCAGAGATGCAGTAACAAAAGAACGGAAAAAAAGTGTGTGTCTCCGCAGCTGCACGCCCAGCAGCTGACAGCTGGAGTATTGTGTCAGGGAACAGTGCATGATGAGCGATGAGTGATTATTATTGCTGTTGTATCACTTTATCAAACCACAGGAGGACACTCACTCACCTGGCCTTGTTTCTCCTGGTGGCAACGTCTTTCTGATATGCACACGCACACACGCGACACGCAAAACTTAATCTAATCTCTGTGTTCTCTTCTCTGCTGCAATAATACAGCGGCCTAATTGGCTCTGACAACTTGGCCAACTCAATTCCAGCCAGTCCCGTCCAGAATGCCTCTCTATGTCTCTAATTAGGTCCAATCAGCCGGAGTGATATTTATCGATTCGCCTCATCTCTGTCTCTCTCTCACACACACACTATCTCTCTCACTCTCCTTCACACCAGCCTCACTTCATTCTTCCTACAATGCTTTCTGAAGGAGACTTCCTCTCTTTAGCTCATTTTAGTATTCGTAAAATAAGTATGATTGATGCAGGTGCCTCTCTCTTCCTTCTATGCTTTTCTAATAGATACCCCCCCCCCCCCCCCCCAAAAAAAAGCAAGCAAGAAGCTAATTAACGTGCGAGGAAAAAGCGATGCCTTATTGAGCCGTTATCAGCTTGCCTGCCCCGCAGCCTTTAAACATCATATTAGATATCTTAATCGTTCATTCTGACAGGTGCATCAGGGACAAACTTTCTAATTTTCCCGGCCCATTGATGTGCTCTATTACCCCCCCCCCCCCCCCCCCCTGGTTCCTCACTTGTTTTTTTTCTTCAAGAGACACAGAGTCGTCAGCTACGTGTCAGGAATGCTCGATGCTTTGATTCATCCAAACAACCCTTTTCCGAATGCAACGCTACGTTTGAGAGTCTGTGCCGTCATTTGGGCGAGTATCGACGCCACCGAAGGCACGTCTGCAGTGACATTGGAGCTGATGGGTGTTTCTCTGCGTGTGCGATGGGATAGTGGCCAGATACAGACAAAGAAGAAAGAGTTGGAGAGAGATTAACAGCATGGGTCTATGGGTGTGATTAACAGGCCAGCCCATTATTATCTTTATTTTTTAAGGTTTTGATACAGTATGTAGCTTCCCAATGGTATTCCCGACACATTTGGTCGAAGTGCCTACACTCTAGCATCTTTCAGCTCACTGTTTTGTGTTTATGGCCCACAACTTTACTTTGGCTCAGTCTCCCAAAGTAATTCCCAGCTCCAGTTGTTGGCAGCTGTTGTACCCACTCCTCCTGTGTACACTACCTGCCCAACACCAAACAGACACAGTTAGAGAGCTAGGGAGCATAGTGGAACAATTGGAAGCTAAAGAGCTAGATATTTTTAAAGACGAGTAAATATAAAAGATTTCCAACCATTCGTAACTAATTTTAGGAAACGCTCAGGTTGCTCTGATAGCCATTCAGGACAGTGATATTTAGGGTGAATGTCCTGGATCATGGCTAAATGAACTTCAAATAAAAGTGTAGCCTGATCAGAATGATGGTACCTGGATCAGGAAGTAATAATAGCCATGCTTCAAATCAAGGGCCAATACAACAAGGTCCAGTTGTCGAGGTCCAGTAGTCTACAAGAGTTTGTAGGTTTGTCCATAACCCAAAGGTATATGATCAATTAACTCTTGTTGTTTAAACTACTAGATTCCTCCAGCATTACACTGAGTTTGGGTGCACACGTCTTAATCTAATGTATCTTCCTGCATATTTGCACATGCAACATTGGAATGAGGAATTCTACCCCTTGCTCCATTTAACCCCTTGACCATCAATCTCATGTTCAAAGCCATTTGCTCCTTGCAAGTCCTCCAGCTGTAGCCTAGTGGCTATCTTTTCAGACTGACTGTGAACAGCCTGCAGTACTACGGCATCTCCTCTCGCCTTATCAGTAAATGTCTGCCTTGGTCCTGGCATGAGTGCAGCCAAGGTTACATGACACATTCCTTTGGTAGTTCCCCCCCCCCCCCCCCCCCCCCCCCATTACCAAACAATTACAATTAATAGTAGCTCTGCTGAACCTTGAACTGAGTTGGGTTCCAAATATTGTGCATCCCATACCTTACGTCCTAAACTCTTATCCACTAAAAATACTCTCTTCTGACTCCAAATCCTGATGCGCCTCCTCCTGCTGTCGAGCCTGGCTAGCTGTCGGAGAATCTGGTGAGCTCTTGCCGCGGTAACGTTAGCCTCCTGCAGCCGCTCCTGCTAGCTAGCATTACCACCACAATCCCCGTCATTGGCCTCTTGACTCAGTTAGCATCATGCAACTCTTCTTTTCTTTTGAAAAAGGATGGCAAGCTGAATTGTCTATTTGGCTTTTTATAACGCTGCGGTTGCAAAGCTTCTGATGATCTCAGCTTCAAGGTTTTGAATGCAGCCCATACTGTACATTAGAAGAGAATGTAGTCATCGGGACATCACCCATTGGTTAGTGGACTGATGTTTTAAAGCCTTGAGTACAGCGATTTTTTATTATGGCCGTCCTGTCGCCAGGTTGTTTTTATTTTGCATCCAATGAACAGAAGTTACCATATCTAGAATGCGGAGGAGTGACGTAGTGACGGCGTAAACGGCTCTGGTAACGACCTGTGAACCACAGTAAGCCCGCCCTAAATCAAACTCTGCCTAATGGACTCTTTGACTCTAAATGGACCATAATTTGCTAAATGAATATCATGCTGTACTGAAGAAGACTGGAAAATCCTGTTTACAGTGTTATACTGAGGGACTCGTGAGAAGTATTTTCTCATAGATCTCTACGCAACCAGATACATTTTGCAACCAGAGGAAACACCCCCTGGTAGCCAGTAGAGATACTGCAAGTTGGAACACATTTCTGCTTTGGTTTTACTTGTTTTAATTAATTAGCAAGCTTTTCGCTGAGCACACACGCCTGCACCAGCAGTTAGATCTCCCCACTTTATAAAGGTAGATAAATATAACTAATAAATATTTTTTCTATTTTATTGTTGTTATTGTTTTTAAACCATGAGAAGTATTGGAACACAGGCAGAAACTGAGACTAATAAAGCAGCAGTTTGCTGTCATCATCATTGGGATAGTTTAACCTCAGTCTACATTCCCTTTTACGTGCTCTTCCAAACTGAGGTGAGCAAGGAGGAGTGCCCGCTGACGCTTCCTGACCTCCACATAACCCTGATTGAAGACAGACCAATGCTCTCTGATCTCTGCAGCTCTACCCAAACCTCCCTTCTCCCACTCTGTGCCGGTGTCTCTCCCACAACTCTCTCTCTGTTCTGTGCTGTTTGTGTACCTACGAACTGACAGACTCTGCTTTGATCAGGTCCGAGCCCCGGGGGCAACACACCGCTGGCACTCCTTTCTGGTTGTCTGCGCACAGACACACACACACACACACACACACACACACACACACACACGCACACCACATACTCACACACTCCGGAGTAACTCGTTCATGGGCACATCACAGAGGCAGAGCGGGATGATGCGAGACGGACGGAGTGGGGGGGGTGGTAAAGAGGGATCGAACGAAGACTTTGATGTGCACAACATTGTCTGCGTTCATGTTACTAACAACAGCCTTTGTAACGCAGCAAACTGTAAGAGGAGAGGAAAAAGATTGGATAACGTTCCTTCAAACCCAGTCGATCTTAACATGTGAAAAAGAAAAACATGAGGGCGGGCTCTTCGTCTCATTTCCTCATCGACCTCGAGGCCCGGCCCGGCCCTCCGACTGACAGGCATCCTCTGCCTGGCTCTCGAAGTGAGCACCCTGCTAGGGTGATTAGCAGTTTCCAGTTACCCTGCGTGTGTGTGTGGGATGTGACCGAGAAAGAGCGGGGGTACTTGGAGAGATTTTAAAGTGCCGAAATTGGCTGTTCAGATGCCCCGGCTCTGACCCCTCTCCAGCGAGCCAACAAGCAGATGGCAGTCAAGTAGTTAGGCCGTGGGTGGATAGAGCGGAGGTTGAAGGCGCGGTGGGTACAATGAAGTGGCGGGCTACCTCGCTTCTCCTTCCCAATCCTTTTAGGACAGGCGTAGAGGGCCGCGCTAAGTGATTTTTACTTGGGCGATTAAACTGTCTATTCAGTGAGCCAGCTGAATTCCGTCCCCCCTGCTGCGCCACAAGACACGATTATGGAGGTTACGGATGTCACTTTTCTCTCCACGGATCATCACCCGTCATCATCTTGAATATCCGCTCATCATCCCTTCATCGCGCTCTATCCGTTGCATCAGCCCCGAGTCACAGACGTGCCATTTATCCCCGGCCCCGGCGCCTCGCCGATTATTTATTATTTTGTGCCCAGGTAAACACTTTTCGTGCTATAGACGTGGATCTCGTTGGGGGAAATGAAGTCTCCCCGGACATTTCTTTTCCCCTGGCTGCTAAAAACACTTGAAAGGTCCAATCAGAAATAATGATCCCCAGCGCCGTATTTAGCACACATGACGCTGATTTGGCGCTGTCTATCTGCCGCGGTGCAATGCCTCCTCCCAGGTTCCAGGTTATTAACTGACAACACAGGGTGATGAGGAAGGAAATAGGTCAGGCCAGATCTGGACGAGCTAGAATGCTCGGGTAAGAGATGGGCTGTGGTGCTGGAGGAGGGGAGGGGAAGCAAGGCCAAGAGAACGCGGTATTTTATTTATTTATTTTTTAGCATATTTCTTGCTCAGTAAACCTCTCGCAGCCTGAAGCCAGATGGGATAGAGCCAGTGTAGTCCACAGAGAAAAAGCAGGTGCTGATATAACGTCCCTCTAGCTCACAATCGCACCCTATTTTGGTGAGCTGCTGACAATTAGAAAGGGAGGGAGGAAGGGTGCATTGTAACAGCCACGCTTTTCCAGATGTAACACCCTGACTGATAGCATGACATTGTCTCTGTTGACCTTCTGGACACTGGACAAATCTTCTATTGTTCTATTGAGGGCTGTGTTCAGTCCCCACAGTGTCAGACAGCTATGCAGGTTTCAGTTCTCCCCGGATAGTAAACATGCACGTTACAGTGTATATCTACCTTTTAATGTTGCTTTATTGTGAAACAAGACCAAGAGTCTACAGCCATGCTAGCAGCTCGTTGAAGCTGCACTGAAGTTGGGACCGTTTCTATGTTCCCTCAGTGTTATGTTCCCTCAACACTATGTTCACTTAACCCTGTTCCCTCAACCCAATGTTCCCTCAGCCCTATGTTCCCTCAACCCTATGTTCACTCAACCCTGTTCCCTCAACCCAATGTTCCCTCAGCCCTATGTTCCATCAAACCTATGTTCACTCAACCCTGTTCCCTCTGCTCTATGTTCCCTCAGCCCTATATTCCCTCATCACGAGGTGCCCTCTACCCCATGTTCCCTCAGCGCTGTTCCCTATACCCTTTGTTCCTTGAAGTCCAAAACATTTCCTATTGGCCCGAAAGCACGTTTGTCCAAAAACTTAACCCGAAAACAAACAACCATTGTTTTAAAAGCCCATTGCTCCAAAAATACAACAAACATTGGCCCGCCAGATTAGAAAAGTTTGACATTTAGTTAGGACTTTGGAGAACAAGAAGCATGAAATGCATCATTGGATGTATAGCCCAATATCACAAATTACAAATTTTCCTCAGAGGGCTTATGTGTGTGTGCAGGAAAAATGCCCCTTTGATAATCATCCCACAATCCACAAGTCTGGACGGAAAGTCTTTATTCACAATTTTGTAGGTGAAGATCAACAAAGGATGACCAACAATTTAATTATAGGTGTTTTTGTGAGAGTTATGTAATATGCATATGTATATTATTTGGGTCACTTACTCGGTCTTTAGGTATGAGGACAGACAACAGGAGGCATAGCCCAGTTACAGTTGGATATTACGGTACCTGGGTTGCATCCATCTGCCACATCCAGGCCTGGTTCATCGCATGGTGAGACAGTGAGAGAGAAACACTGCATCATAAAGTAAAACATCACATCAATACATATAAAGTCTCTGCTGTTAAAGGGAAAATTCATTTCTCATGGACACAATTTATTCCAGTATTTATTTTGTGACATGTTTGCATGCCAATAGCTTTTTCTTTTGTGGATCCTGGTCCGAGTGCGTCTTCCTGCTTCGATCGGATACATGAACAAATATATTGTAATTTGCAAAATACGGAGTTTGAAAAGATTAGATTTCTCTTTAAATGCATAATAAGCAGTGGCAAACAACAGGAAACATGGAGGGAGATGGAGGTGACGTGACATATTCTGAACATATCCATAACATCAAAAATGTTCACGCCACAAAATAGGAAAACAAACTCTAATCTTTTCATGTACTCTGCAATTTTTTTACACTATGAAATTAAATAATACAGTGTATTATCAGAGTCAGATTACCCAGGGTTCACCTCTCATACCCTACATGTGTTATCTTTGTTCTGCCCTTGCAACCTTTTGTTCTGATTGTCTTCCGTTGTTCTCGACTGTGAGGCACATTAGGAACTTCATGTAAAAAGAATAACACCATACACATAAATCCATAACAGTGTTATTAATAAACCCTACCGTTATAGCTCCCTCAAGATGAACTTGTGCAAATGGATGCGCCACGTTCAGCGCGTGATCCCGTGGCGGCTGAGATGCAGCTTTCCTGCATAATTAGGACAATATTGATTGATGTGCTATACCGCTCAATCCCTGTAATCTGCATCGGGATCTTGAACTTGCATATGCTCCATCATTTTCAGAGATGGCAGAGCAGTGTGAATCCTGTGGCCGCCTCCGTGTCGGCTGACTGCGTCCCATCAGGTGGTCCGGACTACATTACAGACAGGGAGTCCATCTGCAAACAGCAGAAAGTCGCTCCAAATTGCACTGGCGCATGGCGTGGCACATGGCCGCCAAGATAAGACCGGGGACCGAGACAGACGCACGGTACAAAAAAGACACGCAGAAAGATGATCTCCTTCTTCAAGATGCATGTAAATGTTCCAATTTTCTCTCTCTCTGATTCAGGGTTTGCAGCTGAAATGGAGGCTGCTGGCCTTTTGAGCTTTTTGGGGAAAAAAACATGAAACAGCTGTGAGTCCGCGACTGCCTTCTGCTCTTTTGTTGTGGACCCAAATACAGACCGCAATTAACCTAAGTGGAAAGAACGAAAAAGAAAAAAGAAAAATCTCTTTACTTTAAATCACGGAAATGAGCGAGGCCACGAAATAGAGGCTTGGAGATTTCCCTCACCACACCTGGCTGCGCGTAGCCAGCCGAGGGACGTCACGTCCCCCTTTCTGGGGGTCAGAGGTCAAGTTATTGAAGTAGAAATCAATGGCGGATTCCCAGGTGGCTCCGAGAGGACAAGAAAGGAAAGGAACATTTCAAACAAATAAATAGCAGCATTTTCAAGGTGCCCTCTCCCACTTCACAGCTGTGGATTGATCTCGCCGGGTTTAACCCTGAGGAGGCGGCGAAGAACGGGAGAAGCGAGGAGCGCCTCGCTCGGACTCGCTCTCGTTTTATTTGATTGCCACTTTTTCACCATGCTGCCGCTGACATGCTCCCTCGCTGCAGTCTGTCCAGACTCACAGGCGGCTAGTCAAGGGTAATCTACTTCACAGAGCCCGGGCTTAGTGTACACTTTCATACACGACTCACTAGTCTTTGAAAAAAAAAAAAAAGAGTAAAAAAGTAAGTTAAATTAGTGGGGAGGACAACTTTCTGATGAAAACTGAAATGTAGCTGGGGCTTAATCCACACAGGAGGCCTCAAAGAATATATATATATATATATATATATATATATATATATATATATATATATATATATATATATATATATATCAGTCTGGACCAGGGACAATAAAATAAATAAAAGCAAATAGTGTGTGGCCTCAAGGTTATAATTTTCCATACAATTCAATCGTTCAACACATTCCAAGCTTTTTTGTCCTTTAAATACTTCATCTTTTAAACTTTCATAATGAAGATTATGTCAGCTAAAAAAAGAAAACTAAATCCAGACCAAGCGTAGATGGGTTTATCCTTGGCTACATGCCAGATTAAGAAGTGATGTGTTTGGCAGTGATACCACACAACGCCCTCCCGTCCGCATGCATCTGGGTGCCACTTTCTCTCTCAGATTGTTCTTTGCGAGCCGACCCGTGATGTGTGGTGTTATCTCCCTGGGACACTTGCATGGATCAGCTTTAATACCAGGCCGCCGACCTGGGAGACCTCTCTTCCGGAGCGACATCTCCTCTCCTGCTCGGCCCTTCGGACAGATAAATATCAGGGGGGGACAAAGAACCTGCCTCTCATATCCGCTCTGACTCCGATGGACGCAGCATGCTGCGGCCCATCTAAATTGTTTTCTTTTGTGGTAATCCGTGCCCTTGGCTGCAGCGAGCCCGGGCAGAGGAGAGGGTGGGGTGGGGTCTTTGTGTGGATAGGTATGATTATGGCTATCGTTGGCCCTAAACACTGGCTCCAGCCAAGGTGAATGACAACCGTATTGCCACAGCCAACACAAAAAGTAGGAATATGCAAAGGCCTAGCATTAAGGCAAGACAGCTATTTCTTTGGTTGAATAAAGGGTCCAGTTTTAGTCTGTGGACTGCTGTTATGTTTTTATTCATTTTTTATTGTTGGACTACATAATAAAGTTTAGCAAACAGCGATTCTAAAAGCCCCAATGAAAGAAAAGTACTGAGATTTGTTAAAAGGTTGCATATTGTATGAAGTCTTTTTTGATTATAAAGTAAATCTCCAAACTGTTTTTTTTATTTCACAAACTGTGCCTTTAATAAGCCGTAAGGACTCCCATAAGGTTGTGATGTCACAACTGTACAGTCACTGGTGTAAGTGATGCTATACCCGGTGTAGCGGACACACAAGTGAGCTGCAGTGATGCTGAGACGACAGCGCCGATGCGAAAGAGCTGAAATCTCTGGGAAGGGTGGCTTAAAGAGAAAGATGCAGAGCGTTTCAGACAGAGGGTGAATACAGGTATATTAAGATGGACAGTATGGAAAAATAATGTTGTTTTTTACATTAATGCATGTAAGCATTTTTTAGTAAAAAAATAGGAAAATGTATATTAATCTCGTGTCTGGGCATTCGGTACAGAGCTGGAGCCGGGTCACGGTTAGCCTAGCTTAGTGGAAAGACTGGCTATGTGTCCGCCATTTGTTTGAGATAAAATAATTCCAACACATTGTTTTCCATTTCTGTTCATATAGGCTCAACAATCATGGCAAAATTGAACTGCTGCCCTAATACTGAGGTAATAAACACATCACTTCTTAACAGTTGCTAGACGTTTCTAAAAGACTTTGCACAGAGGCTAGTCGTGAGCCTCCCAGCAAACAGGGCCAATAAGTGTAATGGCTCGGCTAAACTGACACCACAACTTCCTGCACAGTTAATATAACTCTTCTGTGTCTTGGAAGAAAAGAAAATTTGTTATACTTTATAATTTATGATTACTTTGATTACCTTTACCGCGTGCTGCCATTGCTGGAGTTTATCTTCTTTAATGGCAGTTGACCTGAATGTTTAATTCTGTAGTCAGCTGTAAATTACCAGCTGAAATTCATAACTTCTATTGGGTCTGAATCCCTGAATGCGTTTCACCCGGCAGCTGATCCTGTCACGATGTCTGTGTTTCATTACAGCAGAAAAGACAGATTCAGGCTAGCATATTGTTATTGAAACTGTGATATCGTCTAGTCACATCCGAGGCGTCATCTGATAGAGGTCCATCTCTGTCCACAGACATTCATGACCTCTTTTAGTGTAATTTTGTTTCTACCAGGTGTATGAAAAGACTGTAAAACCTCAGTGAATCGTTCTTCGCCCGGTCGGACTTATTAAAAGGGCCCAACTTTTATTTTCAGCATGGTATATTTTTATGTATTATTTATAAGTGTGCCAAACCACACTATCGCCAGACTGGTCAACATTTTCAAACAACCCCCTGCCAATCTCATTCTCATATCGTTGCAGTGTCACTGTATGTGTACATGGTTGATGTTCGGCTTCCATACCAACAAAACAACCAACACAACACATGCTCAAAATGAGATTTCCACTCCAAAAGAAAAAGACAAACTCATCTTTTGTTTTTATTTGTCGTCAATATACCCTCCACTGGAACTCCATTGCAGCACCGGGTGAACCCTCTTCTTTTGTGATTGTTTGTTTGTTTCTCTTCCCTATGTGGTGGAGAGGGAATTTGAGTTTGGAAATGCTCTGGTTTGTTTCCGTTTGACTGTTGAAAAGCGAGAAAAAAACAACAACATCAAAAAAGACTCCAAAAAGAATTAATGCAAAAGGATAGAAATGAATTAACTTGATTATGAAACTGTGACAACACTGCAGCAGACTAGGCGTGTGACAGACGTGTATGGTAGTTATGAGTCTCGGCAGGGCTGCTTAGACAAGCATAATGTCCCGTTAGATGGGGCTTTACTTACATTATGCTCCAACAGATGAAGCGACGACACACTAAAAGTCTTATTTACTGTATGTTAGCGTCGTTAGCGACGGTCATAGAGCTCCCTGTATCCTTCCACAACACTGCACTTTAGATCCCTCCATTCACTTTGTACACAGACTGGCTCTTGCATCAAAGCATTTGTATGAATTTGAAAACAGATTCTCTTAACTTATACGCTGTATTTGTTCCAACGCATAGAAATACACTTGACACTTTGATATAAAAATGGCAATTGACCCGTCAAACACCATGTTCCAAAGTAAATTGCCACACTGAAATTGGTTGGGATCATGTATATGGCCGAATATTTTGCAGAAAACATAAAAATATAATGGGAAGATTGCCCATGACATGTATTGAAGCAATTTATGCTGTCCCAGAGGATGAACTCTTTCTGTTTTGGAATCCCCTTTGCGCTTTGTGTCAACCTACCCTTGTCAAAAGTCCCATGTTCCTAAGTCTTTCAGGTATGTTTACGCAGACCACAAAAGTTGCTGACTCAGCTCACGGTCTTATTTTCATCTGCAAACATTAAAAAACAGGACTGTGGTTTTAAAGCCTTGAGTTTGGCATTTTGGACATTGCCATCTTTGTCTTTGGCTGTCGCCATCTTGGTTTTTGGAACCAGAAGTGCGGGAGAAGGTGGAGCTAAGTACAACCCGGATTTCTGGGTGACCAAAATGCTACTTTCATGAACTGAAGACACACTGTGAAAGGGTTTTAGGTTCTAAGAAGGAAACATGGACAACTCTCTGGTAGTGATCTCATGACCCTAAAGCATACTCTGCTTTATGGTCCATTTGACTCTAAATTAACCATAATTTACTCAATGAACATCATGCTGTATTTAAGAAGACTTGAAAATAGAGATTCAGACCATAAACTCATGTGTACAATATTTACTGAGGTAATACTGAGGTAATAAAATTAAAAAAAGTGAGAAGTAGAGTCATTTTGTCATGGACGTCTATACTAAGAAACCTCTGCATTGGCTTCAATGTATAGACCTGGAGGTTGCCGCCTGAGTGCCATCCTCATATCCTCAAATTATATATTTGTAGCCCCCAAGGTCCATGTATGCTCATCATGCATGTGATATTATAAAGCCTTACAAGATGTTTGAACTGCAAAATGTACATTACATCACTACACACCAACTAAATTAAAAGTTAGTTTTGAAAGTGCATCGCTTTTGAGTTTCAGAAACTATCACAGCGAGTTCAGCGAGGCTGAGCTTCAGCTCTGCACAGGTCAGCTGTCCATTCTCTCCAGACTGTCAGGAAGCCACCCTGCGGTACCCTCCCCAATCCCAATTCGGCCCTCTGGTTCACTCCCCAGTGGATCTCCTGGTGCAGTAATGTTATGCTACAATATGGAAGTTAGCTGGATGAACTCCACATCAACCCTGTGCGTGTGTGTGTGTTTCTACCTATCTGCGGTGCTTTCAGGGGGCGACTGCCTCCCTTCGCCTCATCTCCGGCCCTCGCTCTGAGGAGACTTTGAATTAGTCTAATTATCATCGCCTATGTCATGGAAACACGAGGAGGAAGGTGTCGTCCCCGGGAGGCCTTCTTAGATTTAACACTGTGCGTGTGTGTGCGTGTGTTTATGATAATGCCGGTATGCGAGTGTATCTTTTATGAATTGCCACAGCTGTGTTAGACAGCTGCTAGAAGGGGCTGCATTCAGCGAGGGCGCCTCCCCTTTCGTTACCGCCGAAAACATGCCCCCGTCTTCACGCACACAAACAATCACGGGCACAGTCTATCGCACACACTCGGGGCTACGGGTAATTACAGAGTTCAGTGCTTACATTTAAGAATATATGCAAATTCATTCTGATCACCCCTCGAGAACAGTTTGAAAGGATGACGGCAACCGGCGTGTGAGCACATTCACGTTTCCGAGTGTGTGTGTGTGTGTGCGTGTGTGTGTTTTCTAGTTATTGGCTGATGTTGTGAAGACCATTTCGCCTCGGGACACGGTTCTGACAGAAATCGGAGAGAGCACTGTAGCGAGGAGTCCTCCTTCTCTTGTAGCGCTTGTGTGACATTAGCTGCGGGCAGCGGTGGCTGCTGTGCGTCAAACACCAAAAGGAGTTTCTTTTTTCTCCTCTCCCCTGCTGTGATCTGCAAGCTGCAGACTCAGCAGATTGTTCTGTCATCTCGTGGCCCTGTGAAAGGTTCGCAACATTCGCGGCCCCGGCCACTCACGCCGGACCTCATGTGAAAGGATGGAAGAGATAAACTCTCTCCACCCCGCCTGCGGTGGAGTCTTGCAGCGCTCTGCGACTATGTGCTGCTGTTGGAGGGGCTCGGCTGGCCGCGACATTAAAAGCTGCGTTTGTGGCTCCCGAGGGATTTAAAAGACAGGAAATAATAATAACACAAAGCTATGTTTTCTGTTCTTCGACTCTTGGACAACACCGCCACACTCCCAATTCAACGTACATTGGCGGTGAGGCCCGCAGCGATTGCACCAGAGCCCGTTTAGCGGCTGCTGGCTGCAGCTGAGTACTGCACCTATTTCCAAAGTGATACTCAATCAATTTGATACTGGTGCCTCAATATGACATAATAATAGTTATTCTTAACGCCTTTCATCTGTGTCACCGGCTCGGGTTCTGGTGAAATCAGATGAAATCATTCGGATTCATTAGAGCGATGAGAATTAGCTAAGATCTCAGTATTATCATTGGATGAATGGCTTTTGTTTTCTTTCTACATACAGACTATGTGTTTGCAATAACCCCAAATTATTAACAACAATTTCTCCTAAATCTGATCACACGAATGTGGTCACACCATCTGTCTTGTATCCGTTCCTCGTCACATTCACTGAGACAGACAATATCTAATAATCCCTGTATCTATTCTACATCCCATCATCCTGGGATCCCATTCTGTCTTAATCTGAGGATTAATATTCTACTAAGCCTCCGGCAGCCTTCTTCAACGTTGTTCAAATGACATCCCAGAACTTGCGTTTGTCAGTTTTCTCTGTTTCTGTTTTCTTTTTGCCTTCAGTTTAACCCCATTTCAGGTTTTGTCGTTAAACTGGGCAACATGCTGCCATTGTGCTGTGTTGACGGGTGGGAGGTGAATTCCTATCTGCTGCCTTCCCCTCACCCACAAGCCTGATGATTCCCCTCCAATGCAGTGCCAAATGCTCGAGGGGAGATGTGCACCCTGCCATGATACCAATTTCCAGGTGCTGCCATGCTGTGGTGAGTTACACGGCTGCAAAGCATAGCTGTGTGTTTGGGAAATAGATGATAACTGGATTGGGTGAACCACATGTGTTTTCCAGGTCAGTGTATTGAAAGTAAAATCTCTCTTCTGTTTGCTCCGTTGAATTTGAATTCCACGTCTGTCTGTTTGAAACAGACCGACGTTAGTTAAGTACTCCTGAACACCATGTTTCTCAATACTTTTGATTTTATGTGTTTACATTAAAGTGACGGGTTGTTTGCATCCCACGTTCGTCTTTCATGAGCTTCTATTACAACTCAAGCATCTGGTGTATTTGTACCTGACAGAGGACTCCACTTTGCCCCTAGGCTGACCATGCGCTTACACAGTTCCGATCCATTTCTGAGCATTGTTTCTCTGGCACCTTTTGCAGAAGTCGCATGTCCTTTACTGTCTGTGTATCTTTCCTAGGGGATTTTCTGCTTCTTTTTTAATTTATTTTTGCTTTCAGAGTTGCACATGTCCTTGGGAAATGTGCCTTTGGTTCAGTGACATCTCACCTCAATCCCCTGATTAGCTGCACAGTAACTGTAACCCCCCACGCTAAGTTCCTTGTAGGTGTAAACCTACTTGGCTATTAAAATATCCTGATTCTGATTAATGCAACTGTAAATCTTTATTATAGCTCATGTTTAAACATCGTCTAGGACAAGTCCAACTTTACTGTTTATCGCATGACTGTGATTGTGGTCACCATTGAGGAAAGATAAGTAAAGATCGTCGTCTGGGTGAAATGAAACAAAATTGTACTGCGACGGTGTCGCGGAAGCCTAGCGCCTCACCGTCCGGTTTTGAGAGTCTTCCATGGTCAATAGAAATGCTCCAAATCTCGTATTCAGCACCTCTAAGTTCAGTCTACCCAGCCCTCCTATTGAGCTAGAAAGAGGGCAACGAACATTTTGCCTTATTGATTCATTACCACAATATGTTCATTTGACAGTTTTTTGTGGTTCATCAAACCAAATCATTAAAAATAGGGTTAAATGTATACCCACAATGTTTTTTAATAGTATGGCTTATAGCCATAAATTATTCTTGGTAGTAGATCAAAACCAATTTTAACAATTTTCAGTCGAGTGAAGTATTTCTTTCATGGAATCATCCTCTTTCTCTTTCACTCTTTAATGTTCTCTATCAGGTCAAATGAGAATAATAACAATTTAATATCAATACATTTTGGGATGTTTATATCGCAGTTTTGAAAAAAGGATAATATTCATGATTTATTTTAACTGGGATCATGGGAACATATACTCATCTAAGAAGACCAGCCCCTCATCAACTAATCACTTAGTTAAATCTGATCATTTTCAACCCAAAGTCAGTGAGATTTATTTCACAACTCGAGTGCAGTGGCCCTAACGTTTTGCTTCACAAGCCAGTAATAATATGAGTTTCAAAGATAAACGGCAGATGTTACCTGTGTGACGCAAGGGGGAACAAATGTGATTGCTCTCTCTCGGGATAAAAAGTCAGAAGAGAATTGGATTGGTAGAAAGGTATTCTTTGATACCTTGAAGGACTGCTGAACAACAAAGTTGGATGGAGTTGAAAGAAGTAGGATTTGTTTTTCATACACACTATCTGAAATGCTCATTTGGAGAGCTGCAGTATGATT
The DNA here is from genome assembly GCF_009769545.1 of Cyclopterus lumpus. NCBI lineage: Eukaryota > Metazoa > Chordata > Actinopteri > Perciformes > Cyclopteridae > Cyclopterus > Cyclopterus lumpus. The sequence goes on along the minus strand of NC_046970.1, from coordinate 7,657,338 downwards.
TTGTACTCACTCAGAGCATTATTAAAAAGCTTAGTTTCAAGCGTGGACATCCTCACCTGGGACTATAAGCTCCCAGTCATGACTCAGTAGGAAACAACAAGCCGGCTGGCACAGAGCAGCTGCAGCACTGTCTTTACCTCGGTACTCTCCTAGAAATGCTGATCAAAAACCCAAACACCCTGTGATGCTACTGATCAATTATCAGCCAGTGTAATGTCACACACACACACACACACACACACACACACACACACACACACACACACACACACACATTTCTGCGACAGAGTATAAATGTACCTTCTAATAGTAGCTTAATGCACCTATTGTTTGTTTGCTCTGGTCCAGATCAGCTGAGAAAGATGTCGTGAACCAAGTTGCATCGTGAGAACGTTCACTCCGCTTATTAGTGAGACGGGGAGGGATCAAGAAAGCATATACAGGAGGAAGGTGCTGTGTTGTGGACCAGTGCATATTACTGTCACAGCAACACTGACTACGTTTACGTGCAATAAGAATTCCGTTTTGTTGCCCTTATTCTGAAAAAGACTAAATTCATATGGCTAATAAAATGAGTGAAGATGAATATTCCACTTATATCCCTGTGCAGCCGCGCTGATCAACATAACCAGCAGGGAGCTTGTTCCGACGTGCGAACACAGCAGGCAGTCTCTTGAAAATATTCCAAAACCTGTGGACATCCAAGTCTGTCTTGTTGTTTAAAAGTTGATATGTGTACAACGCACAGAGCTTACCGTAAACAGGCAATATGCTGTTTACATGACCCGAATCAAATTCTGAATATTTTGAATAATACTGAAATATTAGTGTGCAAGTAAACATAGTATTGCTCAGCAATATACCAAAACTATACTAGCAGGATGCTAAATGCACTTTGAGGGAAAATAGACTTAGATCACGATACAATACACTGATATTACAATCAGCGATTGATGAGATGATATGCCCATTTAACACAATCAGGTACATTTATATCAACTCAAAAAAAGCAACTAAAATATAATTTGACATTTTTATACCTGGACTCTGTAGGAGGGAGGTGCCCTTGGAAGGAAATGGTGACGCTGATGTTTTCACTTTGCATTGATGATAGTAGGGCGTTGATCACTTAATTCCTATATTGATCCAGATCGATGAATCATTACTTCCAGAATACTTAACAGAAAATGTGCTTCTTTCAGACGACTGAGTAGAACAAGGGAGCTAACTCTGAGCATGTACAACGGTTAACTGCAGGAGGCGTTGAGCTCACACTTGCAGGGTCCACCTGGTAGTTGGATCGGATCTGGGTCGGATCATGTTCCCCACCACAAACCACTCCAGAGTTTGTTTGAGACCACCTCCTCTCAAGGGTCTCGGTGCGGTTGTTTGGGTCCACATCTCCCCAAATTAATCGCATCAAGGCGGGAACCAGAGTCTGATTTTACCAAACTAAAAGGCGCAGGTGTACCAATCAGGCTCTACACACAGTGCGTGACAGACAAACTGTGATTGGTGGCATGTGTTGAGAGGTGTTGCAGTGCAATAATTGTTTATTTTTCTTAATAATATTCAAATCTAATAGAGGCATTGGGCTCTGTATAAAGACTGCATAAAACATGGCCACAGTCTCTTTTAAGTCAACCAAAGGTTTCTGAAGAGTGAAAGGTTTTCATTCAAAGCTGCCACACTCTTGACTAAGCTAAACTTTATGCTACAATATAAATAGTCATTTTTAACACGGGGTCTATTGGGATTGACCCTATTTTTGAGCCAACCTGAAATGGCCATTTGAGCAACTGCAGTTTTCGTGGCGCTTCCTCGTAGAGAAAACACTTAGGTGGGTCATTTTGTCCCTCATTCAGAGATCAGGAGATTTTTTTCTTCACGCAAGAACAAATTCTGCCAGTGGTGCAATTAGATAATTATCGTGACTCCTTCACGGAACGCTTTTAATGGTGAGAAAATTGATTTCTGTGCACAGAGCTTCCATTTGCATTTACAGACACTGCTAATTTTGCTATACATTTGTGATTTTGGCGACGGTAAGAACAGAATACAGCAGAACTAAAGTTTTCATGCCTCCCTCCACAGCGAGCCTCATGTGCCGCCATACCACTTGATGTGCCTATACGTCTGACATTTTAATGTTCCATCACGCTGTCTGCCAGTGAAAGGTGGGAGGGGAATTGGGGGAAAGAAAAAACTCAAGACAGGAGGTGAGATGAGATCTAGAAGCGGCATGTCCACGTTGACTGGGTACTCTTCTCTTTCTCCCCTCTCCCCGGTCTCAAACTGTCTATTGTTTGAGTGGCAATAGACTCAATTTGGTCCACTTTACTTATGTTTCACACAGACGTACACACAGACGCCACTCCCACCCCATGTGCCGACGCCAGCACACACACATACAGATGAGGCCTGAGTCTCCTCTCACTGCCTGCTCTCAGAGCCCTTGGCGCTGCTTGTTTACCCTTCACTGTGACAGCTGTGTGTGTGTGTGTAGATGTGTGTGTGTGTGTCGATCTGAGGAAGGAGATATTGCGTGTCAAGTGCTCTCCAGGGCTAAGCTATCATTTCTGAGTGTTATCACACCATCCTACTTCCCAGGGGCTGGCTGTCTTTCTCTCTGCCTCTGTCTATAACACACACACACACACACACACACACACACACACACACACACACACACACACACACACACACACACACACACACTCTCTCTCTCTGTCACACACACAGGAGGAGCTCCAGACAGTGTTAGGCCAGTGAGGCGTGCAGTCAGAGAGGAGAGAAAAGAAGACTGGAGTAACTTGACCAGTTGGTGAACGCGCACACACACACACTCACACAGACACACACACACGCTTTTTCAGACTGGAAAATCAGTCATGCAATGGTCCCATTCAGACACGCAGCCCTGCAAAGACCTTTCTGACCTGCAACTACCACACAGAGTACAAGTTCAACTGTCAGACCACTGAAGTCCATGGATTACTAATGTATAGTACACACTGCAGTTAGTTATTAAAAGGCATATATTTATACTTTTGCATTGTTTCCCTTCGCTAAAAGACAATACCCGTCATCTTTGTGTCGTGTACATCGAAGAAACTGTCCCCCCAAAGAAACAACAGGATCAGTCGTTTTGGCAAATGTCACTTGAACGAAATATGTCTTTCATTCAACGAGAATATATGAGCGTCAGGGGCAAAGGAGAAAGTATAGTGCAATGTTGTTTTAGAGTCACAAAGTCCAATTATTACTATAACCCGGACAGGAAAGATACCCTGATGAATGATGTCATTTTAACCCCAAACCATCATGTTTCCTTAAAGTTTTTGCACCTGAACCTTAATCGTAGTGGTATGAGATCATAATATAGTTTAATGTCAAATACTGTCATCATGTCTATGGTGGCTTAGTCAGATTACACATAAAATGTGTCGGTCAAAAATTTAGCATTAATAATGATTCTTGTTATATAGTATAGTGGTCATCATTTTTTGTCCAACGAGTTTATATTGAAATCACCAAGTATTTCTTTACGATAACCCGGCTTCTTCAGCAGCACTTCAAATTCATTACGGAAGGAAGCTTTCATGCAATGGAGGGTTACACATGATCAGCACATCAAAAGGACCTTTGGGGTGGGAGGGTGATAATAGTTGCAGCCAGACATTCCAGTTGGGATTCTATCGCCATTATACAGGCTTTTAATGGTATCTTTACCGTAAATGATTACGCCCCCCCCTCGTCTTTCACCTGAGCAACTGTGCTCTTGAGACCAGGAGACGATGATTCAAAGCTTGCATCGCACCAATCGAGGCCAACGCAAACCAGCTCGACCCTTCACCTCCTGGGCTTCTTTCAATGGAAGAAATGACGGAATCAATGGCCCTCTGGAGCCCTATGGCCTCTCCATAATTTACTGTACTGTTTCGGTTTCTCCAGCAGCTAACAGCGAGCGTGAAGCTGCAACAGATGAAGGGGAGGAAAAAAGCATTACTGATTAACATTACATTATCAGCGCAACAGTCTGCCCATTGTTCGGTGGTAAGGCGGCCTAATCCTGCTCCCGGCAGCCTGGAGGAGAGATGGAGGCTTTTGTGTTTCTTCTATCCTGCCGAGGTTTCTGGGCATGGTGAGTTTGCCCTTCCTGCGTCTACAACTTTTGCTTTCACTGACGCATCTGTGGCGTCGAGGGTTGATGTGAAACCATGACATGCGTGGACCCTCAACAGACAAAGTCGTGGTCATGTGGAATCCCCTTCACGAAGACGGAGATGCTCGTTTGACGAACACAACCGGGCATTCTGCTCGGCCTAGGACTGCCGCTGAGAAGCACAGATGCCACTGTTTGTCCAAAGGTTTGTCCAAGGACTTGTGCATGTTTGTGTGTGAGTGTGTGTGTATTTGTAATTGCTCAGGAGTGCGGCAGATGCCTCTGTTTGAGATGTCCTTGAAATGTGTCCCTGACCGCCAATTAGCGCCGCCTTATTTGCCCACCGCAACGCCGCCCCAATTAGCATCAAACCGATACCTGTTACGACCTTCCGCGAACCGCTGTGAGCTGCCGCCACACCTCTGCCTCCACCACTTAAGGCATCAAGACCCCCAGGTCATCGCCGTTAAATGGCTGTCACCGGGCATTTAATTATACCGCCGCTACAGCTAATGGAATAGCTGCCACCTTTATTTGTAGAAAATAAAGTGGTGCAGTTTCAAGTTGTTGTTTTGTTTTTTTAATTCATGAACATTTAGGTGGTTGGGGGGGGGACAATAGATCGGACCCCCGTTCACTAATTTGTTAGTTCTTCCATCCGTCCCGCAGCGTCTCACACTGCCCTGAAAAAAAGGGGTGAAGGTGGGATGGGAATGCTGAAGTAGCAACTTCTTCATTGTATTCACGTGCCCATTACTGCAGAAACATGACAATCTTGTGAAGACATGTTCGTGAATACTGGAGAAAACCAATATTAGGAAACTTTGGCTTCTATTCATACTCATCACAAAAGCATCTTTCTTGCGAAATGTGTCAAAATGCTGTCTTTTCCAATGTCTCTCTCTCCTCTCTCTATGCTCTAATGCTAGTAGCCTATGTGTGTGCAACCCTCCACATGTATGTTTAGCTTTGAACTATTCACTGACAGTGACAATTGTCACATTGTCACTGTCTACTGACAGTGACAATGTCAGAAGTGTTTCGTGTGCCACCAGGAAATCTTTGGACTGTATGCAAAATTCAGCACGGGATCCTAAAATGTGCTGTTAGCATCACAAAACCTCTGCCACCTGAAAAGGTGCATGTTAGCGTAGAAGCTAATGTGGCTAAACAGAAGAAATAATAATGTTCTTTAAACTAGGTTTTTTACGCAGGGCCCCTCCACAAAGCAGGACCCACCTTAAAGCACCAGCAATTGATCTTTTTGGCCACTCGATGGTAGCAGATCAAGCTGTAACTATGCCGAAATATGTAAACATATGTAAACAAGAACAACATATGTGCAACATGGATTGCACCCGGTCTTGGCCATTTGCACATGGCAATGTACATGCTTTCTTCCTCCACTGTCGTTTATATTGCTGGGTCCGGGGCTTAAAGTAAGGGGGGCCAATGGACCACCTTGGACCCCCGTCCTTCTGACCCAATATCTTTGGTTGAGATGATTTGACTCACTAATCTTATCTTAAAAAGTTCCACCACCAGTGCAAAAAGTTTAGAGCGCTTTTCTAGCCTTCTGACCACTCAAAGCACTATCACACTACATGACATCATTCACCCATTCAGACACTGATGGGAGGGGCTAAGGTTCCACCTTCCCCTCAGGAGTACACATTCATACACAGTAGGCACAGCTACGGAAGCAATTTGGAGTAAAGTGTCTTGCCCAAGGACACATCGACGTGGTCTAGCAGAGCCGGGGATCGAACCACCGATCCTCTGATTGAAGGATGACCCTGCTCACCACTGAGACTTAGTCACCCCAGCATCTGAATACATGCATATTTCATTGATGAACAGATGAAAGTGGCAGAGAAAGTTGTGGTAGAGGGGGAGGTGAGTAGCGAGACGTGATCATCCGTGTGACAAGGCGTTCCTGTGTGTGTCTGTGTGTGTGCTTAAATCGTTCATTAACCCTGTGTCATCCCTGAGGCAGGCTTCCATGTCATGATGTCGTGTTTTAGGGGCAGACAGACACACACACACACATCTGGGCCAATGCTTGCGTGCAGCATCAACCCAGATTAGAGTGGCTGCCATGTCGTGTTTGACGGTTTAAAACAACACACACACACACACACACACACACGTTTTCACACAGCCACTCGCACACAGGACAAAAATATTGATGCACATAGTGGAAATTCAGAGCAGACATACAGACGCAGGTGACACATAAGAAGTAGAGGACATAAACGTCCATCAGGGGATCAGGGGGTAAGAGGGCTAATTGAATGGTCTATTCTGTGGCCTCCAGATCTCAACCAAACAGAACGCCAGCAGTGCGTCGGACAGAGCCCATGTTAACAGGGTAACCCCCCCCCCCCCCCATGCATGGTACACACAAAAGCCAAAGTGCCTCTATTTCACTTCCACTCAAACCAATTCTTCCCTTTTGGTGGAAAGAAGTATGGCTACCAAACAAATCCTCTCGATCCCACAGAAATTCCTCATGTTAGCTTTGCGCTCTGCAATCAGTTTAGCGCAGACATTATCGGGGACATTCACATCGGTGTCAGTTTTAATTCAGGCGTCTCTTTAAAAATATATTTATTCATTAAGAACAATGTCAGGCCTGATGTTGCCTTACACATAGAGGAATGAGCCCAGTCTCTTCTACACAGTGAGGCCTATAGAGCTTATTAAACACTGGCATCAGATCGGTACCCAGGTATCTGTATTGAGACTGAACAAGTTGGACGGGTGTATCCTGACATAAAACTATTCATTAATGCAGCGTGAAAGTTTTTTGTGAATACCTGATTGACCTGCTTGCTAAAGGTTGTCACAAGGTGAAGCAGATGGTACAGTCGTAGACTACAGGTACAACCGCAGTTTGATTGCTAAATAACCGGCAGTCGCCTTCACGAACCCACGCGAGTTGGTTGAGTGTTCAGCCGCGTTGTTTCGAGGAAGGCAGGAATTCTGCTGATGTTGGTCATTTTTATTTTGGGAGCGATTAGTCCCCACATTTGCATATCGGTAGCGCATGATCTCCCTGGCACTCGTTCATTCATCCATATGCAATACATCTGGAGAGGAATAATTTCCCTCCTCTAGCTTCAGGCTGTTAGAAAAAACACACACAAAAAACACACAACACCTCGAGAATGGTGTGGCGCTTGTGTTTAATGTATGAATTATATGCATGAAGCCTTTTTTATTTTTACAGTCGATTTGAATTCCAAATGAAGTGGAGGATATGAAAGGGAGGGGTCACCGAGGTCCGTGCTTTTAAAAAGAGGAAAGGCTTTAATGTGTTTCTTATTGATCTCATGGGCTTTCAGTGGGGAAGAAAAAGGTCAAAAAAACAACACATGATCAAACACATCATGTGATCAACAGATGACTTGATAGCCCGCTGCAGTTCATTGCCTGATTGATGAGAAAGTGGAGAATAAGTTTAGAAAAGTGTTGGTTCCTCGTACGGGCTGTTCAAATACTTTTACTTTGGTTTATGTCCTTTTGTTATGATTGATTCTTCTTCCAACATTTACATTAATGCGACTTTTATGGATGTCCACCATTAATCCAGTGTCTATCATGCTTTGGATATTTAAATGCAGCGTATTCCTTACAGCTGAATATGCATATCTAACAGAAATACGTGGTAATGCCACGTGATGGGTTATAAAATAAATGTCAGCACTTTGGACACAACACCAGTGGAAAGTCAATTAGGGCCATATTTTTGTGGTGAACACACAAATGAAACGCATCTGTGTGAATATGCTCAGGGCTAGTGACGGGGTAGCAACAGTGGTGGATGGGAAAATTAAACAAACACAGCATTTTCACCCAGACCAGTGTTTAAGACCTGAGTTACGTGTGAATATGGAAGTTTATTTTGAAAAGACTGTATGCCATACATCATATAAATAAATCTATAATATTTTTGTCACTCCTATTTACTTTCTTTCGTGGATCTTATGAAATAAATGCTGCAACCCGATAGGACAGAGGTCCGACCAAATATGTCAGGGTTGGTAGGCCAGAGGATTATTCATTTTGAATATTGGTGTCTATATTTCTACAGACCAATTTGAGAAACATATTGACGTTTTCTTTTTTTATCCAATCAACTTGAGGTTTATTGGACTTTTCTATTCGAACTTGTGAATCCTAATTAATATTGATATATATATATATATATATTATATATATAAATACTTTAAAGTTAACTATGAATAAATAAAAAAACAATTATCTTTATAAATACAAATTCAGATTTAGTTAACTTAAAATTGAACAGTCCTGTTTAATTTGCAATTTACTTGTCTGTTGAACTGTTTTTTGCTTCATACTTTCATCACTCAGAATGATCTTCAAGATTTAAAGACTGTTTAATAATGCAAACACACCTTGAAGAGGATGAAAATACGTGAGAAAGATTTAAACTATTGGCCCTCGAAAAATATGAGTCAATTAATGTAGAGTGTGAAAGAAAAATTACTTCAATATAATGGCAAAAAAAATTAAATCGAAGCCGCTGCTGGATCACAGTGTTCCTGCAGGATTCAATACTGCAGTTCTCACCATAATAACTATTTGGACGGAGGTCATTTCCTGTTATTCCCCTTAAATCACACAGATCTAAAAACACGTTTATTGATGTACTGTATCGGCTGCGCTCTGTGTGTGTGTGTGTGTGTGTGTGTGTGTGTGCGCGAGATACACCACTCCACTTGGCGTGCCCCCTCTCCCGGCTCTCTTCTCACGCAGCAGCAGGGGGGGGCCGTCACACACTGTGAACACAAACCATCGGCAAGTTCTGCTGGTTAAACTGGGGCACTCCACACCCAACCGCGCAAACATGCACACACACACACACGCACACACACACACACACACACACACACACACACACGCAGAGACATGCTGATACACGTTCAAAACTTCATAGACCCACAAACCTTGACGTGTTAAAATGCTGACATGGGCAAACTCCTCCACCGTCCACCTGTCCTGTGTGTTTGTGAGATTTTTTACACTAGTGGGATTTTATCTTTAGTGCCTTTTTATAGTAACCTTTTATTGGATTCCAGCTCTTCTCTGCCTTCATCTTATCCTGTTTGTGAACATCTGCTTCTGTTGTAGACATGGCACGTTCTTTAAAAAAAAAAGTAAAAAAGAAAGAAGCATACACCTAAACCAATAATCTTCCAAGACTTATTTAAGACTAAAAAGGCCATGACAATAATACAAATATGTAATAATAATTAGTTCATCATTGTTTAATTTAAAAACCATACAAAAAAACTTAATGCTGAGATTTTAATACCACATACTTTATATAATTATATATTTCACTATTCAAAACAATCCATCAACACTGGTTTGGTTTCCCAAATAATAAAAGTAATTATGGTAATTATGTTATTTTGGCTGATCCCATAAGAATCATTCCAAAAGAAATAACCAATTTAATTTAATCAATTTAAGATGTATTGGACTTTTATTGAACCTTTTTTCTAACAAAAAACTAACAAATGAAATTTGAGAAATATTAATTTTTATTTAATTTGTTTCCTTTTGTTTGTTAAATTATTTAGTCTTCTTTGTTTTGTTCTCGGATTAGAGAGAGGGTAGATCCTCAGTCCACACCATATTAATGGGCGACGGTAATGCACCCGAAATTAAAAGCAAAAGAAGAAGTGGTGTTAGATGATTCAAGATGTATGTCAATTTGGTCATTCATCGAAAAAAAAAGAGTAATGATTGTATTCATTACTTAATTTAAATTTATTGTGAAAGTGAAAAAAGCATATAATGATGCTAAATTTAACCAAAATACCACACTTAGGCACCAAGACCTTGAGGAACACCAGAGACAATCCATGCTGGGACTTTGTATAGAAAACGTTTGACATTTGGAGATTTCTGCAATAATTGCAATTTCTGCAATTGGATGGAGAGCACTTATGTTCTGGAAACTGCTCAGAAACCCACTTATTGTCGATATATCTAGTACAGCCTTACATCCTCTGAACGCTCTTGGTCGCTGTGATTACCCTCGAGGTCACAACAGGTCATTTAAACAGTGACATCAAGTTTTAAATAATGGTATCTCTTTGTAAAATGACTAGTATGGAGACTAACATCATCACACAGAAATATAATTGGGCTTATTGGATCCACATGAGTCTCAGTTTTCTAGTCAGACACAATTTATGTTAATGCAACACTGTTTAGGGACCCCAGTGAGCAGAAATATTCATAACACCATTTTTAGAATAGGCGAAAATAACACATTTATACCGCATGCAAAAAAACAGCTTTGTTTTTACAAAAAATTGCATGGGGTTAGCATAAAGTAGCATGTCTGTCAAGGGGAGACATGTGGGTAAACAGAGAACCCATTTATATTCACAAATGTTAAGGTGAGAGGTCATGGGACAATGCTGGTTTGTTCCTCGCCTAAATTAAGCCTAACTTTGGAGTGTTATTTAGCCTCCTACCCAACAAGCTAGTTTAACTAGCATGACACGTTGGTAGCCATGGATGGCGCAGTTTCATTTGGTTCCAATATGTTCACCCTAGTTTGAAACCGAGCACACGACAGCCTCTTAAAGGCAGTAATGACGGCCAGCAGCGGGAACTCAAAGCCGCGTTGAAAAAGAGAAGCAAGACGTTATTTCTCCAGCAGTCTGCCAAAAAAACACATTTAGCTACTGCTGAGATATTTGTGATGGACCACTTGATCAGAGCTGATCACATCCACTCAGGTTTCAGACCTATTGACATCAGGAGCAATATGACAGGACCTGACCCCAGTCCTGAATCATGTCTCAGTGTCTAATTGTACCGACCTGGGGGAATCTCAATCTCAAGACAAACATATTGGGACCATAGACTGTATATAAAAAGTGGATGTAGTCATCATGAAGTCACCCATTGGTTTGTGGACTGATGTTTTGAATGAGTTCAGCAATTTCACCATCTTGGATTACAGCCGTCGCCATGTTGTTTCTTTGCAACCAATGAATGGAAGTTACCATAGTGTTTTCTTTTAATTTAGAATGAGAACAAGTTCACCTTCAAGTCTGTCCAAACGTTTCTGTGATTCTGTCAATTTTGTGAAACTGGTGGCTTTTCTCATTTTCTCACACACACAAAAATAAGGAATTTGGTTGTTCTTCCACAAATCAGCTTGTTTTCTACTCCAGTGCTAAATATGAAAGGCGCCGCCCATTTCAATCCTGACCTAGAAATCCATGTAATCTTATCTTCGTATTCATTAGCTGTGCACCGAGACCTTGTATTTTGCATTTTCATTCATTTCTTCTACTCTGAACTCTTCCTCTATCCTCTCCTCACCCTTCCTGCCTTCCCTCATCCACTGGAAAGAGTTAGTTTAGTCGGGGCTACATGCCTTTGGCACTGCTTGAAAATCAGGTTTCCCATTAAGCCTTGGAAAGTTGAATCTGGGGGCAGGATGGTGTGTGTGGACTTTATTTTGGAGGTTCTTGGCAGAGAGAACCAGTTTAGCGCCAGTAGCCTTTGAGCGGCTGTTTAACATATATTGCTCCCAGTGAAGTGCTCATGCCTAGTATAATAAAATGTGTAACATAAGAAACATATTTGGTGTTTTTAGTGTCTTCACGTGACCGCATTTGGCATAAAAGTGCATCGGGGGGACCGTGAAACAGATGAGTAGACTCCACACACCTACATACATCCTGCATTATCTTTGGCTGTCATAATGTAATAAACATCAATCAAAAAGGCAAATGCAGCTCTTCATGGTCACAAAGAAGGAGCTGGTATTTAGATTTAACGTGTCACCCTCCAGCCGTTCAGACCCATAAAACGCTGTTATCACTTCCTCTACGCCTTTTTAAATCTCTGCCCTGTTAACATGGCAGTCGAGCGCCACCGGTCTCTTCAGTCTATCTCCCAGCTTTTCATTGCAATATAACGTCCCCGGGTTTTTATACCGATCGATTTTCTGTTGCAGCTTAATCTTGTTGCCAAGGTTGTGCCAAGCTCTCCGTGTTCCCGGAGGTGTTTAGCGCTCCTTTCTGCAATCCCCAAAGCAATCTCCGATAACCTTTGGCCTGATATGCAAAAGAAAAGGTGTGACTCTCTGGACATTAATATACCTCCCACATCACTACAGCGTTGACGTTTGCCTGAAATTTCTTTTCTTGCTGTTCATTCATCAAAACAACTTTGAAAGTCACCTCTTGTCTTTTTTTGGGGGGGGATCTTCCTCTCTTATTTTCTTCCCTGGCTTTGGGCATCTGAACTTCTCATCACACTAAGCGGGCTGTCAAGTTGGATTAGACCGTGAAGTTTAACTGGTGGGTATTTCTTTATTTATTTTTTTTACAGGAAGGGCACTCTCGGCTTATGTCTGACAAATAAACCTTGCTGAGTTGCGAGTTCAAAGTTTATCCATTTATTTTTCCGCGGGCTGTTTCGACCTTTCAATTATCTTTCCCGGGTGTGAAGTTGAAGATGTTTTGCCGCGGCGTGAAGACGCACACGTGGCATCATCAATAGCTAAGCAGCGGGGGAGAGGGGGGAGCGGGGTTACTGGGAGGTCGGTTTCCTGCCTCTGCTTCTTGATGAGCGGACTTAACCGTGAAAGAGAGAAGGAGCAGGAAACAGGGACCACAGTAGTTCAACAACATTAAGCGGCTCAGGTGTACTTTCAGAGACCAAAGGGCTGTTTGAATGAAGGCTGGGTGGTTTGAAGGTCTGTACCTCTAAATGTATCAACATTGTGCCGGCAAGCTCGCTGTGCCGCTGTAATTTATCGATCGACAATGGTCACTCATATCCTTTTAGGACAATAATTAGTAAACTGTTCGTCACAACTTTTATTATTTATTTATGAACAAATATCTGATGAAATAATCTAATCTTTTTGATTAACAGTAATGATTTTACAATGTCCATAATTAAATTAACATGAAGGCCGTGATATGTGTAATAAAATACACATTTAACTACAGCAAGTTTCGTTTTTTAAGCTTTTGGGGTATTATCGAGGCGTATAGTAATTATAATGATGGTCCAAACTATAAATATATAAAATTGTATAGTTTTAAGTCCAAATCCTTTCAATGCTTTTTTTAATCCAATGTCTCCTTGTATCTTTAATTTACTGTAGAAGTTCAGAATGCTAATACCGGCAGATACACACTCCAACATGTAAAAACTTTTTAAATTTGTTTTACATGGAATCCCTGATCACTTGTACGGACAGCATGTATGAAGTTACATAACAAGAGTAGGGTAAAATAAGTCAAAGTTGACTTTTGGTTTCTCATGGGACACTAACATTGTGGTGTCCTAGGTAAAAGTCCTGTGTTTGATGGACCCGTCCACTGACCCGGACCTTCTCCCAACAAGTACTTTGTTACTCTTTGTATTACAAAACATAATTTTACAAAATACAATTTTGAGCTGATGATGGTGTGACATAGAAAGTTAGGGATCAACACCGTTTTTTAATAATTTATCATGACTAGAACACATTTCAGGGAAATCTATCCAGTGTTTAATTAACATATTTAACTTAAAACAGCAAAAGGTACCACGAATAACTGTAAAACTATCACGGGAATCCAACGGTTGTCCAGACATCTCGGTGAAGATCAAAGTGGTGGACATACAGCCCAACATTGCCATTCCCAGAAGCCCAGGCAAGAATCCATATCCCAACAGAGTCTTAGTGAAGACCACAGTTGGCCACAACATGTAAGTCATTTGACCAGAAATCAATCTGATTGTCCGCAGCCAGATCGCTACCTCCGTCAAACTGAACAGCCAGTCTGGATGTGAGGTCCTGGGACAGGGATGTCGTATGTGTACAGATTGTAAAGCCCTCTGAGGCAAATTTGTAATTTGTGATATTGGGCTATACAAAATAAACTGAATTGAATTTAATTGGATCCATTCAAAAAAGTATATCGGAATGAGCAATTTGGAAATAAAAGGGCTTATTACCAACATTGTCTGCCCATCTTAAATTGTTGCAAACCTTTTAGGCCAGAAGAGGCTTGTGTTAGTGGAAGTAAAGAGGAGAGCTTGAATCAGCGTAAGATAATGGTGTAGAATTTTGGAGCTATGTAACAGACCCAGAGCTCAAAAAGAAAGAAAACAAACCAGCACGAAGATTTTGCAAGCACTTTCTTGCCACTTTTCGGTGCGTACATCCAACCCGATCTCATGGGGAGGACATTCTGCGAATGTATATAACAAAAATAAATTGTAGGATTTTCACTTGTCAAGTTGTGAGGCTCCCACAGTTATGTTTCGGCGATAAAACCGCTGAGGTTGAAAACATCGCGGTTGGGCTCAAGATAAGTGCGGAAACTAAAACGTGAATGTAAATGTCCGACGAGATGCATTTTCGCGTGATATGCATGGACTGTATATAAGAAGGTAAGTAGACCATAAACTCATGTTACAATGTTTACTGTGGTTATAAATCAAATAAACTTCTATACAATCAGACTTTTTTTTACAAGGAGGAGTCTGCTGGTCAGTATAGAGAATTCACGTTTTAAAACACTTGCCGCCTGGTGATATGTTGTGTGAGCTTGCGACAAAGCGGGGAAACCAGTTGCAGCCCGAGGTTATGTTTCTACCTACCCTGGCACACAGCTCCCCCCTTCCCTTCAGTTCTTGCCCTCCCACTTCCTGTCATTTCCCCTGAACTTTTCCTTTCTCTTGTTTTCTGCGACTCGGCTCCTATCTCCTCACCTCCAACCGCGTTCGTCAGCACAGCCCCTTTGGCTGTGTCGCAAGCGAAAAGACTCTATCATCATCATTATCACCGCCTTCATTTCCAGAGCCTTATCTTCCTAAATAAAGTGTGTGGTTTTTGTCTCTTTGTGCTGACATCCCCAGGCTGCGCTTGAACGCGGCTTACTTCTATCTCGCTCCACTTTGCGTTGAAATGAACTGGATGTTTTTTTTGCGCGGGGGGGGGAGGGGATCAGCGCTAGCGTAGCTTGCATCAGCTCGGTGCAAGCTAATAGGGGTATCAGCAGTTGCCTGCAACGGGGGAAACATCAAAGCGAGCAATTCCCTCTGAACACAGAATCTGAGTGCACACAGCGGGCAAAAAAATAAAAAAACACACACATACTCAGGCATGCACATACATACACACATACACTCGTGCACAGACGGGTGCATACAGCGGGCATGAGGGAAGGAGTAGCGTCTTGTTTTCACACAGTATTTCCATATATGTTAATAGCATTCTTGTTATTCTGCAGAAACAGCCGGTGGTGTAATGAAGTGATGAGCTGTCCTGGCCGCAGGGAAGAGGACAGACAGGGTTAGAAAACACCACAGTGTGTAAAGTTTTTTCTTTTTTTTTTTTTTTTCAGACGATTTTTGCTCCAGAAGTGTAAACACACACACACACACATACACACACGATTGATTTTCCGCCATTGTCCGCTATGGCGTTGATATGAGTGACGTGTTTGATGTGGAGCACGTTGAGGTGGATCATTGATGTTTCTGCTAACACCACATGATTACCCCGATGGAGGGAAGACAAAAAAAGAAGAAGCTTTATGGGAACTGGGTCACGAAATGTTGAGACATTCAAACAATCATTCTCCAAAGCCAGATGAATGGGGTTTTGATTTGGAACACGCGCAGCCTTCAACCGGCTAAACTGATGCGCCATCATGTGCGAAATCGGAGCAATCGCGGCTCCTTTATCTGCAACTCCGTCGCGGCGAACACAACGCATCGAGGCTCGATCAAAGCGCTGTAATCATATTTGGTGAAGGAGCCCTTTTTATTGTTTTTTTTCTTCTGTTGTCGTATAATTTGATTTGCTCGGCGAGTGGCCACGGACTGCTGCTCGTTATCATCTGAATAATTCATAATGAATTGTGTTTCTCATTTCTGCTTGGTTATTATCAACTCCAATGCGGAACGTATGTATTGAACAGATAAAGGCTAATGATCTTTTAAACACTTCTGCTCGTGGTGACCCAGTCTTATCTTTATTTGAACATAAAGAGTTCAACTCAGGGTTGTCCAAACATAGCCAAACCATTTAAGGCCACTTTGATACATTTTCTTTGATACTGTAGCAGAGATTTTATATAACTGCAAATACTTCCTGCACAAGAGACCAAGATTGGATGACCTAAGGAGCGTCGCAGTGGCATTAAAATGTGGTTATGAAACAACGTGTCATCCCATTCCGGCTGCGCTGACTGTCTGATATAGAATTCCTTCCAATAAATCCTGATAAATTACCTGTTCTGGTTGAAATATCACCGTATTAATAATACTGTTTATAAAAATAGCTTGCCATGTAGACAAAGTTGCACTATCCACATGTGCGGGACCATTGCAGCAGCGTTCAGGCGATAGCCTCAGAAAGCCAACAACATACGACTACTGTTTCAAAATCAAGCATTACATTTATTAATCAGAGCACTCACATAAGAACATAGCGCTAAATATGTTTTGACAATATGAAGGATTGTCATAATCAGCAAGGGGAGCAGCAACAGCTAAGCGACATGTATCTTGATTGTTTTTACGATTGTATAGCTCTGTCTACATATAAATGAAGATTAAACCGATGAAGACTTGACCAATCAGATTCGACTGTAATACTGAATACTGAGGAGTTTAATGGTAAATGGACTGTACATGTGTAGCCCTTTTCTAGTATTCGGACCACTTAAAGCGCTTTAACACTACATGTCATCATTCACCCATTCATACCCAGGTGCCACCTGCCCATCATGACTATCTAACTATTCTTGACTAGGGTCCAGTCCCGAAGAGCCATTCAGTCTCTTAAATTATTAATTTGATTTGGCCATCATGATGTATTGGACCAAGTTGGAGCAAGTCTTCTCCAGTCTACGTGATTCGTTGCTGACAGACTAAAACGTGGCGCTGAAGGATTCTAATGTTTCGTCTGGCGAGCCAGTCTCTGCTTATGGTTCTCACCACCTTTTTAAAATGTTTGCTACTTTAGGCTGTAATCGACTGTGTGTGAGTGGAGACATGATTTATAAAATTGCAATGCGCTGCTTTTATTTTCTTATTTGATCATTAACTGCAGCCAATCTCACCTGAAGTCCACCTCATTCTGATGAAAATCTGTCTCTGAACAGCTTCCGGGCCCTTCCTGCACTCATCTCTCCATCCACCGTCTCATCCAAATATAGTCTTGTGCCATTGATTTCCCGTGCTGCATTGTAAATTACTGTAATCATAGCCCACGGTTTTGTTCGCCACCTGCGTTTTCTCTGCATTCACTCAGTTATTCATGTGCTCCTTTCTGGCTGCCAAGACTAAATGATCTGCGAGTGTTGGTGAGAATTGTCTTTATCTGTGTCTTGTTTATGGAGATTTTCCATATTGCTAAAGTGTGTTACCAAATTTAAGGAATACGTCACCCACAAAATGATCCTTTCTATATCAGTGACTCCCCCCCTGGGGACCTTGGGATTCTTAAAGAGAACTTTGAGAGGAGAATTCAAATACAGAGAAAAATGAATTGAAGTGAATGGTGGCGGCGTTTAACAATATTAAAAGTAAATATAATAGTAAAAAAGAATGGAGCACGTCCACATTGGTGACAACAAGATTCTATTTTAGACTTTTTGCAGGTCATACTTCTGCATGCACTGGGGCCAAGTGTGGAAAGCCTGGGATTAGAATTTACATCATGATGTAACGAGGTAGATCAATTAAATACACATGTTGTATAATATCATGAATAACTTCTTGGGCCTCATTACTGAAGAAGAATATCCTAACTGCTTGTGCTATCTCAACTTAAGTTTTAAAGAAAGGAAAAATCCTATCTTCTTTACAGAAGATAGGATTACAGAAGCAACTCCTATCCAATCTCAGACTTCCTATCGTATCTTAATTTAAGAAATCATAACTATAACTGTCAATTTGATTCTTCAATCGGCACTCATCCTGTCATGCATGTACCTATGTTTACAATGTACCGGTAGGCTACTTCGGACGGACAAGCCATAATAAGTTCCCCATAGCAAAAAAAAGCTAAATTGGTTTGTGTTCGACCACTGGCAGAGCCGGACGTAGCGCTTCCATAAATTAGGACGATTCAGTAATATCTAAATTCCTATCCTAAGATAATGTAAGACCTTAATGCTGTTATGAAACAGGTTTCTGTAACAGCCAACAATCCTGAATGACATCCTAAACTGAGATAAGATAGGAGCTCAGACTGAGGAAGTTTGTGTAATGAGGCTCCAGGTGAATACAGTAACTGCTGCTCCGTCTAAGCTGATTTGGACGTCTGTTCAAGATGTCACCCAGAAGTCCAGCTGAATTGAGAGGAGCCCTTCTGAACAAGCTGGCAGAATATTCCATCCGACCTGGGAACGGCTCAGGATTCCCCAGGAAGAGCTGGAGGCTCTGGCTGGGGAGACGTCTTGACTACACTGATGAGGCTGCTGCCACCGCCAGCTGGAGAAAAGACGCACGGCTGAATAAGTGGAAGGGCGGTGGGATAGGTTGTTTACGCAGCTGTTAGCTCTGCTGTGGTCCACCTACTTCTGAGGGAAATGATCTGTGTGTGTTCACCAGCTAGTAGCTAACTTGGTCCATCAGGTACTCAGCAGGTGGCACACAGTGGGTTAATCAGAGCTACTTTGGCTGAAAGCCACGAGACTGAACCTTAACAGTGAAGTTGAGTGCTGTAACAACCAAAGCTATGTGGCTGAACGACCCTAGCAGTTAGGCCTGGAGCGATACTTGGTTATCTCTGCGAAGGCAGCATGATGCTAATAAAATCTATTAAATCTCCCCATCATTTGATACATTCTTTTACATTTAATTTTCAAATTAGTGCAGCTTTAATTTCTGCATCAATGTAGCTTCTAATAAGCAAGCGTTTCCCTAAATCACCGAACTGAGGACTCTTGCTGAAACACATCTTCTCCTTTTTACTGCTTCATGACATGAGTGCAACCTCAAACAACTCAACAGGCTTCCTCGCTCGCTTTTTTAAATGTGTACTTATTTAGAAATGGGGCTAGTATCTCTGGGACTGTCAAGAGTTTACGCCCGTGTTAGTGATTCTGTTTCTTCTGTTTTACTGATTATCTAAATTGACTGGTGTGCATCAAAGCCAAATTTACGGCTGATACGCTTAAAGCAAAGCATATACAGTGCATCAACAAAATGATAAGAGATGGATGGACTTTTATAATCTCTCAGGGAAAGAAACAAGAAATAAACTAGAAGGTATCATGGATGTCAAAGTGAAGGCATTTTCAAATCTGTGATAGTTATCCACTTTAGCAGTAGGAGTCAAACGCATCTGACAATGAGTGATGACATTACTTAATGATTCACTATAGGAGCTGACTCTGCAATAGGACTTGTGTTTGCGACAGAAACTGCCAGACACCCATGTGGTGTTTATCCAGTGAGAGAAATACTGTCCGGCAGCAGAGTCGGATTAAAATCCTTATGCCAACATAATGACTTAATGCGACTCGTTCTGAACAAACACATGAATAATTGGACTTTAAATCTGTTACCATGCGGCGAACATTTACACAGCGATTATTATTCATTCTTCGGCATACATGCGTTGTTTGGTAAACACTTGCGCTGACACTTGGAGCTGTGGAAAGCCGGCCTTCGGTGCGCGGAACAGCCGGTGTGAAGAGCCAGCAGATTCTTTTATCTTCTGTGTTGACCGGAACCGCTGGCACCTCCAACACAGCAACACAGTCGAGTCTCACGTTTACGTAGCTTCGGAAAATACATATATTTATATTTATTTTGTCAGTATGTGTATACCTCATGAATTATGTATGACCTATTTACAGAGCAACACCATTAAGTCATGAATATATTTATAGTATAATAATGTTTGCGTGAAATTGTGCATCAAAAACATATTGTTATATTCACTGTCTGCTGCGACAGTCTCTCAACTTCTCTTATTAGGTGGAATTAAAATAATTATTTAAAACAGATCCAATACTATTATTACTATTATTATTACTTTATTATTATTATCATTGTTATTATTGCTATTATTATCATCATACTATCATTGTTATTATTATACTTACTATTATTATCATACTATCATTGTTATTATTATTCTTACTATTATTGTCATACTATCATTGTTATTATTACTATTACTATAATTATCATACTATCATTGTTGTTAGTATTCTTATAATTTGTACTATGTAGTTATTATTCTAATATGTATGTCTATTTTTGGACATACTGTGTGTACAATGCGGCTGCAATATATACAGTATATATATATATATGAATATAAATAATTGCTGTTGAGTCCACACAACTCGAGGATATTTAGGTTTCAACCGAAGGATTAAAACTCTTTTGTGGGTTCATACACATACACTTTTTAATTTGGAGAGACAGATTTCCTGAGACAGTGACAGAACTTCGCAGGCTAGTATTCACATTCTTCCCCTTCCCCTGACCTTATTTTAAAAGAAAGAAAAGGCATTTTATTGATACACGGTTTGCATATATGTGCGTGTGTGAGAGCTTTTGCACTGACGGCTCCATAATGAGCACACAGCTTTGCCCTCACAGCGTGAATGTGTCTGCGTTCTAAAGACTGTCAAATGTTGAACCGCAAAATCGACTTATTTAGACTCACAGAGACTACTTGATGTCCGTTTAAGATTTGGCTGCACTTAAATAATATATTTTCTTTCAAAAGCAACATGGATGTATCGCTATGTAGAACGATGTTTCCTCTCATTGTACCTACAAAAACCCGATGAGAAACCTGGTAATGCTATAAGAAACACTTTCTCCTCGAGGGTTCTGGTTTTTCTCATCAGACTTCTTGTTTACATGACTGAAGAAATCTGCAGAAAGCAGACAGTCTCCCAAATGCATGGAAACGCACTGACAAATTGACCGAGGCCCCCGGACAGAAGGCCTCTATCTCTCTAAAGTGTACAGCTTCCATGTTACTGCTTTTTGTTGTTGTTGAAAGTGCAAGTTGGCTTTAGGCTTATTTAAAAGTTTGATACTGCACAAAAATGCAAAAATACTCACCTGCAAATATTATACATCAAGGGCTTTTATTTTGAAAGGTGAGGACAGAAAGCGTGGATCTGTTCTGCGTTGGTTTTGTCAAGGTCGTGGTTCGGACTGCGGAGCCTCCTCGTTGGCGCAACACAACCTGTTCTGTTGGCTGGTTGATGCCTTTAATTGCACCGTTTTTTGCCACCTAATATTCGTGTTCTGTGTGAAAGTCAAAAAAATAAATATATTGACGTACCCGAAAAAAAAGGCCTCATTTTAATCACATTACACAGTGATGAATTTTTACTCCTTTTCCTAATTCTATCAGACAAAGTGTTTTTAGTGGAGCTGAGAGATGTTGTGTGTTTTACCCAGGGAAAAGTCCCCAAACTGCATAACATAACTAAAACCACCAACAGTTTGTGTGAGCTGTCAAGGCTCAGCTCTCACCGATTGTTTACCAGATGAAATATGCTCGTGGAATTACAACCCTGTGAGCTCCGCACATGCACTGTTTCCAAGGTTGTTCACAAAGACTTCATTATGGCCGTGCATAGATTTACACAGATCTGAAAGCTTGTTAATGAATTTGTATTGTTGCTACTTTCACGACTGAAGCGAACTCGACAATGAATGGCGGAGCGTTTTAAATCCATTTGCATTGTCTGGCCGCTCCCTCGTGATGCGGACCTGCTGCTGGACGATAAGAAAACGGCGAAGCCGGTCTTGTCGTGATCGGCTTTGTGTCTCTGTCCACGGGACATCCGGGGAAGGGAGGGGTGTGTGTTGGGGGGCGGATGCGCTGACACACCACCGCTCTCAGAGAAGTCAATCGGGGGACAGCGAAGATGGTCGTTAGTGATGGGCGGGTCTCACCGTCGCCGCGGGGACGGGGCCGCCAGCTGATAATTGGGCGTGGGACTCGGTGGCAACAAAGCAACGCGGCCTTCGTAATGAGATTAATGATGTTGTGTTAGGTCTTGTTTCACCAAGGAGAGGATTATCTCCTAACAGCCCTCCTAAGGTGAAGGAAAGGACAATTACTCACACCCACATTCATCAGGCCCATTCCCTATTCAGGCTGAGCTCCAAATAATGTTTCAGAGCTGGGTCAGGGCTCATTCCCCCAGAAAAAAAAGAAGCAATTTACTCAAAACCTCAGCAATGAGCATTAAGGAAGTCAAAGTAAATTGTTTTCAACCTGAGCGTTGCAAAGTTCACATTAACTCCTGATCAAACACCTCAGGGTGAATATAAATATGCTTCTTGTATGTGACCGACCCGGTTAATGACGGTTCAGCGTTTGTCAGAGATGAGCCCCCTGAGCACCCGGAAAATATTCATCACAAGTGCTCTTTGGACCATGCGAGGTGATTGCTTAAATGGCGCGACGATCTATCTGTCAGACACAGGACTGCATGCTTGTGTTTGTCAAGATGGATCCGTGAGAATAATCCCACGCAAAGGGCGATGCAGTTTATTTGAGGCACTCAGCGAAACTTACTATAAAACGGACGTTATTTATTCACAGCCGACTTCAGGGCAAAGTTGCAGTTTTAAGGCCCTGACACACTTTGGGCGGAAAAATTCAAGAATCCAAGATTGCGACACGAAACCCCTAAACAAGAGTGTTCATAACGGCAGTCCACAAACTAATGGGTGGCGTCCCGACGACTATGTTTACTTCTTATATACAGTCTTTGGTCAGAACATACCGTAGACTTTCTGTAACAGCTTGCTGTAATCAGCTGCCTGCAGTAATAATTATAACATGCATTGCAGAACAGAAAAACAATGAGTGAAATGAAACAGTAAATGTCTCCGTGCTGCGGTGGGGAACTTCAGAGCTGGATGATAATTCTCAGTGGGTCTCTCAGGGTGAGCGACATCTTTCACATTACAATAATTTAAACCATTGTTGCTGTCAAAATATGACTTAGTGCAGCTTTTTACCAACATAAAACTAATATAATTTTTGTTTCCCGTCAACAACCACAGCTCTCATGAGGTGCAAATATTAAGAACTAAAAGCAAGCAGAGCTGAAATCAGCTCTCTATTGTTTCAGAAATAGTCGTGAAATCACAGTTGCAGTCACACACAGACAAACGTTCCTTTATTGTGTATTTATGGACAGTTTGCACATTTATGGTTTATCATTAGCAACAAGGATGATTCATCAACTGCAAGAAAACCTCTCAGAGTTGCATTTTTTGGAAAGAAACAAATGAGCATGAATAAATAATGACATGTGAATAAATCCGGTAGTTGATTTCTTCTCCCAGTGACTGAACTTGCTGTATACATTATAAATCAATTCATCTAGCAAAAACATATCCTAACTTTATAAAATATGGGATTTCGGTTCAAGTCCAGTGTCTCCAAAAGCATCCGAAAGAAAAAAGTAAATCTTTTGAAACCAGTCGTGAAATGCCACTATAATACATCATCAAGAAACATCATGATGTTCTTCTCTAATAAAAACTGACATCAATCATCTAGAGGAAAACCTACGGAGGTGCACAAGAAAAAGACATTCTCTTGATGGTAGGGAGAGGGGAGGGGGGGTATAAATCAGGGCTGATTATGTACTCTAGAGAGCGTTTAGATACAAACATTCTACTTGCATGTTCTTCCTAACCTTTTCATCAACACTGAGGCATAACAGTGTGATCACATTTATTCAGAAGTAACACTTTATTTTACAGTCTGTGTAGCTTATGTGTAC
The DNA here is from genome assembly GCF_009769545.1 of Cyclopterus lumpus. Taxonomy (NCBI): domain Eukaryota; kingdom Metazoa; phylum Chordata; class Actinopteri; order Perciformes; family Cyclopteridae; genus Cyclopterus; species Cyclopterus lumpus. Next base: position 7,633,365 of record NC_046970.1, on the reverse strand, counting down.
TATATCCACCGCATTCATACAAAGAAAAATGTGTACTCTGGGGTAAAGAATTATTGCACTCAATAGTATTAGTGCTGATGTTGACACATTTATGTCCCATTTAATTAATTTTAAATGCCAAGAGAACAAGAGGGCTTCCAGGTGTAGCAAACCCTCCCAGCAAAATATTACTCTGGATAAGTTCAAACAACAACAATGCGTGTCTAATTTTGGTTGAAAGCTAAGAAGATGTACAGTATACTAATGTTGGGTTAATATTTAAGGAATTATTTATGATTAATATTTTTTAAGGGACATTTGAAAAATATCTAAAAATGTTGCACACACTTTTGTAAGTTTGGCAACCATGAGCCACTTTAGAATACATTTTGATACAAATTCATGAATTACTGTCGAATTTTACTGACCAAGCCAACAATGGGTTTCTTAGTGGCTGAGTTAGCAGGTTTAGCACTGAAACCAAATTACGCTGACGGATATTTTGCCGAGCCTTCTTTTATTGATAACTCTTTCACAATTACAAATCTTTTATATTCCATCAGCGCCTAAGTAACATAAAAAACGTGCTAAGCTAATTAGCTTTTCTCCCTGTTGTACACCTAGCTTACACACTAGATAATGAAGTAGAAGCTTGAGTTAGCATCTAGTTGCCAGTTAGTATTAATACCACGGATGTATAAAGAGATACAGGAAGAGATACTGTAATTATAACTTCCGTGTCTGTCACTTTTTTCCCATAGAATTACATTGGCAATGGAGGTCTGTAAATGTCAACGTTCCAGTCCAAACACTGTAATAGCCCTTATTTAAATCATTAGGTCCTAAAATTTGTAAACTGCACTGATCAAATCCACTGTTTTTTCCCTTGACATAATGAACTACGCCCGACTGCTCATAGGACATATCCGGTTCATCGGCTTCATGCATGTATGAGGCTGTAACAATGAATATATTGGCTGTAGTTTGTCACTTATTATCTTATAATACATCCATGGGTTGTAAGCCATACAGCCTGTTCTGTGTATGTATTAACATCTCTCTTCCAAACAACCGGCTGTTGGCTAGTAGCTAATGGCACTGGGAGCACAACATGGACATCATTAAACGTAGTATTGCCGAAACACGGGGCAAAGGCACAGGGCACAACCTCATATCATACATCCATGGGCACAAGTTTTGGTTTGGTTTATTGTTCCCATCCTGATTCTGATATGTTGTCATTCATGTGAGCGAGGTAGGGTCGAAAGTAGTGAGCTTGGCATTATGGGCTCCATGGATGCGGAAGATCCAGGTCATTTAATACCCGGATTTCATTTAATAATATAGATTTCATATAAACTTATTTTGTTTAATTGCAACTTTCGTAGGGATGAACGGGGTCCCGACTCCAACGCTGTAGCCTGTCTCTTTATACGTCCACGTTTAATACCAGCTACATGGCAGAAAACAATTCAAAATGGAATTGATGTTAACATTGACTATCATACATTTCAAGTACATTTTCAATATACGGGATCTTCCAAATTCATTTAAAAAAATGCTTTTAAGCTTCAAGAAGATGTATTTCTGATGTGTATCTGAATGTGAGCAAAAAAAGCATGTAGACTGACACGCCTTGAGAAGTATATAATGTAATATATTATAGATTCATTTGAAATAGACTTTATAACATTTGAAATAGATATATATTTTTCAAATATTTGAACTAGATCAACAATAGGATTGAAAGATTTTGACAAACTAATCTTAACTGAGGGTCCACCCACTAGCTGCTTCTGACTTCAGCTACATCTCACGATCTTTACCAGCACACGGAAATATGTTCAGTTTTTGTGAAAACATGGTGGCCAGTAGTCGTATATGCTAAGTGGTAGTAAGTGAACCCTTGGTTAAAGGTTCTAAATTCGGAATTCAGAGCATATCTTTCACCTCCAAGCGGCTCTTATGCTGCGTTGCCACCAAACATATTCGCAACGTTTTACTCGCGTCAGTTTACTCGCAAGACGAGTTGTGTTCATTGGCAACCATTCGCGAAAAGGGGCCGTGGCTTATCTCCGTGGCTTGTCTCCCTAAAAACAGTTAGAATTTCCGCCATCCACCACGGAAGAAATAACCAATAGTTCTGCTTTATACTTGTTTTGGACATCCCATAAACGTTGGAACATCTAACGCCCTCGTGTTTGGGTTCATAACATCACCTGTAGGCTCACACAGCTCGATGACTTTCACCGACTACGTCTCGATAATTTACGCTTCCAGCGCTACTAGAGCAGCAGCAGCCAGGGGGGCGCAGCATCTCAACGCTGATTGGCTTTCGCAACTTTGCGAGTTACGAAAGTTTCACCAAAGTTTAAATATTTCAACTCTGGCGGAAATTTCACAACCATTCGCGTCTGTGCTTTGACTATGCAAGGGATCTACTCGCGCGAAAAATTCGCAACGCGTTTGGTGTGAACGCTCCATTTGCATGGTCACGGCTGAGCGGGCGGCTAGCAGCTAACAAATCCAACAGCGGCTACAGTGCTGACAGAGCTAATGGTGTTTGCGTGATGGGGAAACAAAGGGTGGACGCTACGCTTCCGTGGCGACACCAGTGGAGCGCAGTGCAGCGTGGCGGCCATTGGATAGTCAGTGCGGCACAACAGAAAATCACATGCACTTCAAAGGCACGTGATGTAAACAAAGAAAGGAAAAGTTTGGATTGCAACGCTCGCACACAGAAGGAGAGCGACTTCATCCTCTGCTCTGGTTAACATTTCTCTACTATATGTTGTTTGCTGTTATATTAATGCTCTGAATCCCACATAGAGCACCTGTAAAGATCAATTTCTGAAACTATTATTCCCAAGGTCGAGAAAAAACTTTAAAAATGCACTTTAAAAAAATGACAAATATTTGCTATCAATTAAAATCTGATTTAAAATGTATTTTTTATTTTGATTCAATTTGAAATAAGAGGTATCAAAAACAAATCCCCAAATATACTGAAAATGCATCAGAAGAAGCATTTATCATGAAATTTAAGTTATTTGCATTTAATTTAAATATATTTTCTCTTCTGTCACAGTGAAGAAAGTTGGGAAATAAATCTCAAGAGCGAGCAACTTACTACACTATGTTATATATCTCTTTCTCTTCTTGGGTTTTATATTTTAGTAGTCATTATTATTATATTTACGTACTATTTTCAATTTGTACATCGTGGAGTTTTGTGACACAACTGCAAGGCCTCCACAACACAGAGGGATTGTAGAATAAAGTGCACTGTAACTGAATCACACACATCATCCGAGTACAGCGAGTTGTGCGCCACGCAGCTTCATACCGGCCAGAGGTGCTCTGGGGCTCCTCCTGGGGGTCATTCATCAAGGTTAGACGGCGGAGAAATGTGCCTCTTGTTGGTATTAATAGCCTGGGGTGAAATAGGTCTTCTCCGCTGATGGAGATGATCTGGCAACTTGGGTGAGCGCTATCTCACTTCTTCCTTACTTTTCCGCTCCTTGAGCCTCATTCTGGGCCTCAAGGCCCCTCAAGCTTGAACTGCAGGAGAGGTGGCGAGTGTGTCATTAGGATATTTGAACCCCCCCCCCACCCTCTACATCACTTCATGTACTATCATCTGGTTCAGTAAATCATATTTCTCTGATAAATTAAGGACTGATAAATTATCTTCTCTCCGCTGGCGATACAATTTAAAATAATTTGTGGTAATTAAGGCAGTCTTTCCATTTATAAGCGAGACGTTTAAACTCAGAAAATGGTTTTGGATAGGAAAAAAAAAAAAATGAAATAAAAAAATGAAAGGTTGGACTTGTCCCAAAGAAGTCATGTGTTTTACTCGCTCAACAGTTAAAACCTTTCACATTTTGTTCTTCACTCTCTTCGGGAGAAAAAGTCTTATAAAGTTCCCGCACATCTTCCTCTCCCGTTCATCAGATCATCTTGAATTCCACGGAGTACCTCTAGGCCTTGTAGAAGCCTGGGTTTTTAGATTTTTAGCAGAGAGAAACCTTGCCGTTGGGAGTTATACGTGCACGGACGGCACACTCTTGTTGAGGACCTGCGCCCTCATCAGCTGGACGTTGGTCATGATCTTCTTCTGGTGGCCCATCAGTGTCACGCCGAGCCGCTGGATGTCCCTGCACGACACACACACACACAAACACCCACATAGAGAAACACACAAATCTGAGTTGTAGTGATCCGTGACGGCCAAGTAAATTCAACAGAGAACAAGAAGAAAAAAAAAGAATTATATGATATTATAATAATGTTGCTATATAACTGCTGGAGAAATATCAACTTAAAGGAGCAGTGTGATGGATTTACTGGAAACTAGTGGTGAGTTTGCAGATTGCAACCAACTGCAACCATCACCCCATTTCAAATTGTACCGAGGATTTACAGTAAAATATTTTGAATCCTCTAGGCCACCAGAAAGTGGCTGATGTCTCTGCTCCTTTGATTGCACTCGCCATGCCAGGCGATGTAAATCCTCAGGTGCCTTAGAGCACTGTGTGAGCGTCGTTGGCCCTCGCCTTGTCTGAATACTGTGAAACAGGAACTGTTTAGCTTCACTGACAGTACTTTGACACAGATACAAAAAATGGTAAAGTAGTGAGCACAGAGGGACATTTCACACTCCATCCTTTATTTTTTACCAGTTTTTCACTTGTTTGTGGCCAGCACAAATCATCATCTAGTTTGATAGATTTATTTCACTTGCAAATTAAAGGAGGGATGAGGATAGTTGTGAAGGACAGACCTGAAGGCTGATTGAAATAGAAACAAGCTAAGATTATCTTGCTTGTGACTGGAGCTCAATGGAAGTCGCGGAAGTTGTTCCTAATCAACCTCCGTTACTGTCAGCACTCACCCTTGGTTCATGCTTATGACGTGTCCCAGAGTTTGGTAACCGCCTGCCGCAAAGTGGTCCTTGTAGCGGCTCATCTTTATGGTGTCCAGCCAGTCGTTTACTGAGTTACAGCTGCTGAAGTCGGGGATAGCTCTCTCCATCAGCGGAGGACTGTTTAAACTGCGGAACACAGAGAGGGAGAGAGAGACGGATGGACGTAGATGGACACAGAGAGAGAGAGAGAGAGAGAGAGAGAGAGAGGAAGATTAATGGGAAGACAAAAAGATTAGTTAGAGGGAGTGGGAAAATGAGAAAAAGAAGCAAAAAGTGAACAAGAGGCAGAGCGACCGCAAAGGGAAAAGGAGAAGGGGGGGGGGGGGGCTTTTGAAATGCTCTCGTAGCTGAGGCAGAAAATCAATAGCAGTTAAAATGATAGAGAAGAGGTGGTGGCTGTGGTTGCAGGATGGCTGCTTCGGGTAGATTTATTCAGAGAGGAATCCTGAACATTGCTCCGGCGCTTCCTTTTCCTCAAGCCGACACAGACGCACAGCGCCGCGCACCACTGGCTCCATGTGGATCCGGGGGCCTGAACTGAGCAATTTACGCATGTCCGTCTTTGGCCCTGGGTGTCCTCTCAAACGTGCTCTCAGATTTGCCGCTGGTCGATGTCAATATCCCAGCCAGGCTTTTACTCAGAGCGCACTGAGTAACACTGAGTCTATCAGGAACGAGCTTATTGGGAAAAACCTGCCCGGAGAACTTTGAGGGAAACTTTTGGACTGCAAATTTATCCCAGCGCGCTCATGTTTGAACACAGCGGGATGAGATTGGATTTACCCCGGCTCCCGCACCAGGACGGCTACTTAGCAGCCTAACAGCCCGTCACCAGACATCGTCCGGCGGATCATCTTTTCAGGCCCACGCAGTTGGCGTCCCGCTTTGACTTTTGCGGCTTAATCCGCTAATCACGCAAACCAATATTTGATTAAATGTGGGGAGAAACCGTCTGGCCAAATTGAATCAAAAGACTCCTCGGCATGTGACATGATGGTAAAAACGTGGATCTATTGAGCGGCCCGCCCACCTGCAGAGCATGTCCATGGACTTCAGGTTTTCCGGGTTGCGGATTAGCTTGTCGAGAACGGTGACTATCTGGCAGAAGCGCGGCCTCTCGCTGCGATCCTTCTGCCAGCAGTCCAGCATGAGCGTGTGCATGGGACCGGGGCAGCCCATGGGAGCGGGCAACCTGTAGCCCTCCTCCACGGATTTGATCACCTGCAGAAAAAGAAAAAGAATATGCATGAGACTACAGTGGCTGGTGCGGCAATACGGTGAGCGGGCTAGTTAAACAAACAGCGCTCACGTCTCTGTTGGTGAGGTTCCAGTACGGTCGCTCTCCGTAGGACATCACCTCCCACATGACCACGCCGTAGCTCCACACGTCACTGGATGAGGAGAACTTCCTGTAGGTGATGGCCTCGGGGGCTGTCCAGCGGATTGGAATTTTACCGCCCTGCTGGGAGAATAAAGACGATTGACTGGGGTGTTTCAGGCCTTCTTTAGTTCTAGGATCCACCTCATGATGGCAGAATAAAGGAGTTAGTTTGGCTATGTTTGATATTCTTTCTATATCTTACCAAAGCCATCAAAGAATGTATCCTACTAAAAAGTAGTCTTTGGATCAAAGGACTGATATATATATATTTTTTTTCATTCAAATTGTGTATTCCTCGATGCCGTATAGCTCCATTATTGTCCAAAAGCTATAAACAAAAACACATAAATTAACAACATTGTTGCACTGGTTTCTGCAACAAATGTGTATTCATCCACATATGAAAATAGTACCCGACAATTGTAATTGTTTTGAGGGAAGTTGCTAAAAACTAGAGATCCCAGCTGTCTTTGAAAATGACTGAGCCTTTAAAAAAAAAAAAAAAATGCACTTCTAATGTTTACAAGGGGATTTGGAGCTTGCGTTGTTGATTTTGGTCACTGGGATTTGTTGACAGTATGTACAATATAGATCAATGCTGGCCTTAACCTTTAAATCCAGGTGGGGACGGTGAACAAGAAATACAATTCTTCAGCCTCAACATTTACCAGGGAGGGTACAACCCTCATCTGTTCAAATACAGCTGTGGGGATAGTCAAAAACACATTAAAGAAAATTGGATATGTATGTATACAATATTCTCTGTTGAATCAAGTAAATGCAGTGGATCCTAACTTGAAAGTGGATCAAATGACTATGTGTAATATGAAAGGGGTCACTCGTAGTGACTATACTTCACATTTTAGTGTCTTTTAGCTCATTATTTTGGTTGATCATCGATACCAAATATTTTTAGATTTTTAACCCTTAAAATGTTTTTATTATACCACTGTTGTTGTTTTTTAAACCAACATACATTTGATTATTTTCTGTATACTTAATGTTGGAGGGATTTTTTTTACACAGTCAAGTTATTAGCATGATATTTCTATGATTAGCAACAACATGGATTTTAATGTTTTGCATCAAACACTGCTAGTGTTCCAAAATACAGCAGCGATGCTTCAAATAGTGGAAACTCAAAAAGTATGCATTTGTCACAGGGCAAACATGAGAAAATGGCTAAATATGGTAGAAAATAGTAACATTATGAAGGCAGAGCTCTAGATTGAAAGCCTGAAATAATAGAATGCTCAATGTTGTGCTGTAATGGACGTGGGTTTCAATGGGGACATTTTTGTCCTGAGTGTACACGGTTTATTATAGACCTATTATAGGAGCTCTGGCTTAATTTTCAAAATTAGAAAAGAAAACCCTTTTCAAAATGTATGCCACATGCTAAGATTATTGTTAAAGTGGTACTACCACAGTCTTAACATGACCCTACACAAGTAAAGGTACAGAAGTAGACTGTAGTTAAAAAAATTAAGATTAGGAAGTACTAGCTGAAATCAATACTTACCGATACCACTGAGTAAATGTACATGAATGTAAAAAGTTAAGAGACACCCGTGGTGAAATGACTAAACAGGGCACATTTGTTGCGGGGCCGAGACGAGAATAGAACTTGCAAATGTTAGCGAGTATGTGAACTACTTACACTATACTCTTGATATAAAAGTGACACTTAATTAGGTTAACGGATGGACGCGTTGCTTCTGAAACAAACAAAGCGCTCCCAAGTGGGTTATTTTAAACATCTCAAAACGCAGCCCGTTACACAAAGACACACACCTAACGTCCTGCTAAACCGTTCCTGCAACATGACTGGAGTCCTGGAGCCTTCACTCGGGATCACAGCATCTTCAAAGTGACTTTGCTGCCAGATTCCATACAATAGGCAGCCTTTCATTCACTTCCGGACAGTAACGAGAAACGTATTTATCATCAGCCATAATCAGCTATTAATTTCCAGATGACACTATAGCATCTGTAATATCATCATTAACAACCCTTTCCCCCCACAGCAGCATGTCTCTGAGTGATGCCGCATGTAATCACCTCGCGTCCTGTAATCTGATTGCCGTGCTTCAACAGACTGTAACAGACAAATGTGTCAAATGCTGATTTCCATCTGCTGCGAGCTGATAGCGTCAGACACTGGAAAGAGCTTGGCTTTATTTTATTTTACAGTTAAGACTTAATACACTTGTGCTCACCGGGCTGGAGGGTTGTTATTGGACTGCTCTCTGCTGGAGCACTTACAGAGATGAGTTTACTTTTCTCTCAGTTTCATGGGACTTTGATTGTGTTTGTGTTGCTTTTGTCTCCAACTTTAACTCTCGTCTTGATGCTTCTTTCTTGGTCAGATTTGAGTGGAACAGCCCTCTTGAATAAAAGTTATTTAAGAATGATAAATAAGATACAGTTAAAACTGCTAAAGTGCAGTTTTAAAGTTGGAACTCAATTTTTACATAAAAGGCAGCACTGAGCACTACTCAGTTGATTGATGTCTTCTGTGGCTCTAAAGGAACTTTGGGAAATTAAGAACATGAACATAAACACTTAGAAAATGTATCAAAAGAACTTTGATTTCTTTTTGTCACTTTTTTCTCAGGGCTTCAGCACTGATGACATTATAGTGACGTAATTATCTCGGCTTGTGTTTGAAGTATCAAAGCTGGTGCTGTTACTCGTCACTTCCTGCATGTGATTCACAATTAATGCATGTTAATGTGAAGGCAGCTTTTCTTGTGAAACTGAACTGTGCTGAAAACTTTTTAATACAGTTTATGTACCCTTTGTCATCAAATTTAATCACAGAATTATGTTGTGGCTAACATACGGAGGACTGACATGACATGTTATTCAAAAAGGATGAAATCATCAGGGTTATTGTTTTTTTTTTTTACTTTGGATGACTCCAGGGACAGAGAAGTACCAACTATGATTAGTGAACTGAACTAAATGTATAAAATGGAGTGTCCCTTTCAATTGGGGAACAGACTGCACAATACCAGATGGGAATTTGCAGAAATACCCTAAGTTTAGATATCTTAATCAGGCGGCTAGCCCCGGTTCTAAAAAGCGAGGATAATGTGGAGGTGCCTTAAACTTGCATTCTCTCTTATCGCCAGCAGTGGGTGAATGCTCTGGTTACAAAAATAAGTCTGGTTGTATAGAAGTCTATAAGAAAAGGACTCTACTTCTCACTTGATTTATTCCCTCAGTGAACATTGAAAAACATTAGTTTATGGTCTCACTAGTTTCAAGTCTTCTTAGCATGATGTTCATTTAGTAAATGATGGTTTATTTAGATTCAATAGAACATAAAGCAGGCTATGCTTTCGGGCAGGGCTAACTTGTGATTGGACAGGTCGCTACCTCTACCAGAGCCGGATACAGCATCTCAATGTCACTTCTCTGGTCTACAAATATGGTCTCTTTTACAAAGTGGTTGAAAGAAAAAAGGCCGAAATCCAAGATGGTGACAGCCACCATGGTTAAGGCTTTAAAACTGCATTCCACAAACTAATGGCTGATGTCAGGACGACTACGTCCCCTTCTTATTACGTCTTAATTTGTATCTGGAGAGAAAAAAGTCAGATGGGTGTTCTATTGGTTGCTAGAGGTTGTATTAAGAGAAACGTAGGATCCAGGTTTTTTTGAGATTTCACCCGTCTGGATATATCAGCCTCTGCTGCTTTATATTTTTAAAACTATTTTCAATGTCTCTTGGGAGACCAATGAAAGTGCATTACTAAATCGCCGAAGCACCCGTTAAAAATCTGTAATAGTCTTCCTTGCTGCCTGGAACTCACTTATTATGCACGTTTGCATGAGGCTGTAACTGTTTATATGACCTAAGTAGTTTATGCATGTTTTAAACTGTGGTTGTGTTTTTATACCCAATACACGTGATCGCCGCTTCCTTTAAAGAGCTGTGGGAGTGTGTGTTTGCGCTGCATCAATGCTTGCCTCAATGTGAAAACTCACACTGGTGGTATATGCAGCGTCGGGGTCGTCCTCCAGCACCCGGGACAGGCCGAAGTCAGACACCTTACACACCAGGTTGCTATTGACCAAGATGTTGCGGGCAGCCAGGTCCCTGTGGATGTATCCCAGGTCAGACAGGTAGGTCATACCGGCCGCGATACCGCGCAGCAAACCGACCAGCTGGATGATGGTGAACTGGCCATCGTGCCTCTGCGGGTAGATGGAAGGGAAAAAGAGAACGATTGGGAGGGAGGAGGTAGGGAGAGAGAGACAGTTTTAATGGCAGATTACACACACAAAAAAAATGGTAGAGCAGCAGAACAGATGAGGATCGTGATAATAGCAGAGATTTTAATCAAGATAGAGAGGAGAGTACAGATAAAAGAAGAAAACATGACAGGGATTTGCTTTTTAAGTAATAATCCACGGTATCTTCATATAAGCAAATACTGGAGCTGTTTGACATTGTCGATGTGACACAATGTTAAATCAACTCGTATCTAGTTGATGAGAAAACTTTCACATTTGCTGCTCTAAACCACTGATGCCTGGCAACAATGATTCTCTGATAAATAGCAAGTGATGTGATGTTGCTCTCCTGTGAAAACCATGTATCGGCGAGTACATTTACCCCAGTGTGTTGAGAAAAAAAATTCACCGACACTTATAAAACCTTCTGGAATTCCATTTGAAACGAATCCGCTAAGATTGAATTAGAGCTTTGTAAAGCTAGCTAAGAAGTCGTGATACATTATTTTCACTGGACGATGAGCAGTTATAACTTTCATAGCTGAACAGTGAAGGAAAAGATCGCCACTTACTCAATAACAGAAGAAGCACTACACTAGAGACAAAATGAAAAGCAAAAAGGAACCTTTACTGCTTAAATACCAACCCTGAGGAAGGAATCCAGAGAGCTGTTCTCCATGTACTCTGTGATGATCATCGCCGGTTTGCCTGAGGGAACAAACAGGAACCTTCAAGACTCCTTCCTACGCTGAACCAACCCGGTCTCATTCCCCGGTCCTCAGACTCAATAGGCTCAAACGCATAACTTTCTTCTAGGAGGCCACTGTTTGTGTCCCATATGAGACCAAATATCAATATTGACTTACATAGGCTGGATGCCCCCCCCCCCTCGTACAGTTGTCATGAACAGGGAAATTAGCTATACAGACCAAAACCGTTTTTAACCAGGCTGTAAACATGTTTATTTCTGCTGTAAAGTTGGCCATTTTAACATAGGGTATTGACTCGCTTTAGGGGCCAGCCTCAAGTGGCCCTTTGAAGAACTGCAGTTTTTGGTCACTTCCTCGTCAGCTTCTTTTCTCAGCATTGGGATATGCCGCTTGATTTTAACCCAAACCACGATGTACTTGGCGCGTTGGACTACCCAGTGCGTTAAAAAAGTGATGTGAAGGAGTTGCGACCAGTTGGGAATGAGACTGTCTGCAGGATATTTAATACTTTTAAATACATATTTACATGCATGTTCAACACTGATTATGGCGCATGTGACGTCATGAAGACTGATGTCCTATTTCAACAGATAAAATATATGAATGAATGCTTTTGTGATATCAGAGAAAAAGCTATTACTTTTACACAGTTAGCCATAAAGGCACTCAGGAACCCCTTTCCCTCAAAAGTCTTCAGCCTAAGTCCAGTGCAGAATAACTACGGGTTTACTTCCTGGACAGCCAAGTCAAAAGAAGAGTTCTAACTGAGGGAGCAAAACAAATCTACGTGACATTACACAGAAGTAGCTTACAAATGTATTTTCAATGTTAATTATCATGCTCATTAACAGTCATAACGAAAAAAAAACGACTATACTAACACTAATATATAGTTTTAGCTGTTGCATACTCTGGGTCACCACTCCCTCCAGGCGAATGACGTTGGGGTGGTCGAACTGGGCCATGATGGATGCCTCCGCCAGGAAGTCCCTCTTCTGCTTCTCCGTGTATCCCGCCTTCAGGGTCTTCAGGGCCACTGGGATGTCTCGCTTCCCCGGGAGTCTCATGCGTCCATAGCACACCTCCCCAAACTCCCCTAAACACAAACACAAGAAAGGATTCCAATTCAGCACTAATCCAATCATATATTCTGAAACACATGCACTGTACACCCCCCAACACATATAATATATAAGAAATAATTGTAAATGTGTCTTAAGTAAATTTGCTGCGTTAGATAAGAGAAATCCACATCCATATGTTCAAAAGTAGGAGGAAGCTAATCCTCCATCAGCCTCTTTCTCATTAATTCTTATCTCAGAAGAACTTTTAAAGTGTGATTGCTTATTTGTCTTCCTCAAGTCTACACTTCTCTTCATGTCTGCAGGAGTTACATCCAGCAGCACAGTGTATTGTGGAGCCGACAGAGTTAGTATTCCCTGCCCGTCTGAGGTGCTCTGATTGACAGCCCCACGCAACGCTCTGAATCCGCTCTGCCATCCTCCTCTCTGCTGCACACCGCAGCCTTTACACTGGCCAATGATTTTAAGTTAGCCCTGGCCAATGATTCTCACTCTGTGTGAGTGTGAGTTGTGTGTGTGTGTGCACACACAGGTTTTTACCTGAGCCAATGATTTTCTCTATTTTGATCCTAGAAGCTTCAATTTCTCTGGCAAACTCGTGGACTGCCTGACAGGGGTCCTCGTAGGTGTGCGGGTCGATGTAGAACCTTGCGTCTGGGAATGACACTAAAATAAACAACATTAGCATTCGGTCACATATCGGAGAACGAGAGCGGCGACTGAGCCCCTCATTGCTGGTGCAAGGGAAGACTTGATGAAAGAGAAGAGCTGGCTCACAGAAAGAAGCAGAAGAGAGAGAGAGAGAGAGAGACAGAGAGAGAGAGAGATAAATAGCAGGTGATGCTGTGATGAAAATGTTTTTCTCGAAGGATGAACTTTATTACATGCAGTCTAATCAATACGTGCGCTTAGTTGTTATAATTGAGAAGTGGGGCCACACATACCATGACCGTTCTGGTAGTGCATCTTCTCCTCATCAGAGTCCTGAAAGGCTTTGCTGTAGCCACAGTGTCTATACAAAACACACACACACACACACACACACGCACACACACACACACACACACACACACACACACACACACACACACACACACACACACATACAGTGGGATGAATACAGGACAATAATGAAACATTTGTACGATCAAACTCGGGTCATAATGAATAAATCAATAGTTATTCATAATTAATTATTAACTTCAACAGAGCTATTCATCACTTATTGAAACTTATTAATGCATAAGAAGCAACCGGTCAACCTGTTCTCCCTTAATTAGGGTTTCCACCGGCAACAAGGTGGAACCGAGCCTTCTAATCATTATCATCATGGGGGTTCCCTTTTCACATTAACAGACCTGTTTCTGTGCGTACGCTGCCATGTTTACAAGTTAAAATGATTAACATCAAATATTCATGCTACGAAGGAACAGCGGACAGATCTCAGGAGGGCGTTGAGGAGAATAAACGCCTCGTTCACACATATGGTTGGTGTTGAGGAAGCTGCAAGAAATCCAGTTTTTAACTTTGTGTTGAAAAAGAGTAAGCTACACTACAAGCCACGGAAAAATTGCTACATTTATATAGGTTTATCCTATTTACGTTTTTCTGAAAAAAATGTCAATTTTATCTATGTCGGGGGGGGGGGGGTAGACGAAATAACATCTCTGTGCTTCAAATTCCAAGCACTGTTTATAGAACCAAACACAGGCAGGACTTCTTCGGTCTGTAAAAAGCATAATTAATAATAATTAGCCATGTGCTTCTGCAGGGATAGTGTGTATTCTTGGAGCTCTGGGCCGTAATAAATTGTCCCCCCTGGTTTCTGCCATAGATAGTTTATGTTTTTTTTCCTCATCTCCCTCTTTTTTAGCGTATTCATAAAAACAAATTGCATTTTAAACATTAAACTACACCATCAGTGAAGCTTTCCTATTTGGAGCCTCCATCTTAGTTGCACTGAAAACATTGGACTTTGCAGTCATGATTTTGCCTGGATAACACATTTAAATCCTCTGACATATTCCTTCCCCTCTCAAACAGAATGAAAATTAAAAACGTAATATCCATTGAAGTACGAATTAATTAAGGGCATTGGAATTCATTATTCAATGCAGCGTTCCAGAGATGGAAGTTGAAAACATAAAAAAAAGGGAGGATGGGTGGGGTTGATGGGATAAGTGGGAGCGTTTGGCTTGCAAGCTACTGGACATGAATCAACATAATTAAATACACTACGAGGTGGAAATTAAGATTGAGGAAATTAGCTAAACAAGGTAGTGAGAGGACAGGGAGGGTTGAGAGAAGCTAAAACAAATTAACATTTCAACATGACAAGGGAGACTAAAGGTGTTTTAACGTCTAAAACCCATGCACAGGCTTAATGCAGATTACAACCTCACTTTAATTTTACTTTGCAGCCAGTAACACATGTGGAGAGAGCAGGGAGAAACACAGTGAACAGAGGGGGCTTTTTGATCACAAGCAAACATTTTACACAAAGAGAGATACGGTAGAGTAGTGTAAGAAAGTGTTCCACACACAGCAGCGATGGGTAGTGTGGTAAAGTGTAGCCTTGCCGTTTCCTGCAGATGATGATGGCCAGAAAAGTGACCAGGCCGGACACCAGGGCCATGCAGATCCAGATGATGGTCATGGTGTTGTAGCGCAGAGGAGCTGGAAACACACACGCAGACAGCTTAGTTAGCTTAGTGGGCAGTTTGCACTGACACACACAGCGTCAAACTCAGGTAGAGTGTTCATGGTCAAATAAGATAAACAAGAATCTGCAGCTCCATTGAAGAGCTCAGCCTTTTCTAATTACCTCTTGTTTGCATTTCTTAAACTTTGTACGTGGCACCACAGGGAGGGAATATTCAGCGAATGTTGTTCATCTATTTTGACAGATTTAATGTTGTCCCAGACTTGCAAGTGATTAAGCCTCTACTAATAAAAGTTATAAACACGGGATTCAGAACATCAATATGTCAGCAAAAAAATCTGCCAAGTAAAGATATAGTGGAGTAATTTTCAATGCTTCAGCGTGGCGCCCACCTTCCGGTTCCCCCTGTTGCCTCGTTGTTAGCACTGTTCGCTCAGCACTGTTGCCGTTGTTAGCACTGTTAGCTTCTAGCACGCCGGATCAGCCAATAGACATGCTCTGAACTCCGTATTGAGCACATCAGTCCACTATGAATTCCTACATCGACAGGTGAGATGTACTGTGTGTGACAAAAACAGTACAATGCAGTGCTTATTGTTCAATGTCATACGCCACATCTGGGAACGTGATAACTGCACATAAAGTAGGAGGTAAAAATCTCTCAAATGACATAAAATCTAATTATGCTATATAGTTTTTATCATAAGTGTGTGATTTTGGTATATAATTCACTATTTACTGTAATTTATCCGATAGTTTTCAAGACAAACCAAACATTTGCTGCGTGACTATGAATCCCACTGCTGTTCTTGTAAAAGGCCCGCCCTGTGCTGTATTCAAGCTCAAGGACTGGCCAGGTAAATGGACCTGTACTTGTAGAGCGCTTTTCTAGTCTTCCGACCACTCAAAGCGCTTTAACACTACATGACATCATTCACCCATTCACACCCATTCATACACTAGTGCGAGGAGCTACGGTTCCACCTGCACATCAGCAGTAACTAACATTCACACACATGTCGATGTGTCTTGCCCAAGAACACATCGACATGGTCTAGAGGAGCCGGAGATCAAACCGCAGATTTTCTGATTGAAGGATGACCCTGCTCATCACAGTGTAGTGTGGCACCCTGTTCACCTCACTACTGGTACCCTGATTTGTTTGGGGTCCTATGCCCTGACCGATGGGCTATCCTGACCCTAACTACTCAGGGTTAATGCCTTACCCTAATCAATCGTCTCTGCCTCAACCAGCTATGCAGGTGGGTCTTGCCAACAAGAAAAGTGGGATTTGTAGATTACACAGTGTGTCTAGATGAGAAGGCAGAGGATCGCCAAAACAGCTCGGATACATTCTCGAGGAGTGGTCCGTCAAACTTTTACACTTATCTTACAAGCAGATACATTTTACGGGACAAGTGAAAGATTTAGCCTGCTATTGGCGAGAGAGCAAAGGTAAGAGGATTATGGGAAATCAGTAGGTTTCATCCTCTGGGGACCCTGAACAGCTGTACAAAATTCCACAGCAATATATATTTCATTCTGGATCATAGACTTTGCCATCCCTAGAGCCTTGAGATAAACATGGCTAAAGGATCAACATAGGTAAGACTTAACTACACGTAACGGAGACAAAAAACAACATAAACTTTAGGACTTATTGATGACTCAGCATGTGTGGTAGCGGGGATGCGTGTACAGTCCTCTTGTTTTCAGAGTCAGTATCAAGAGGAGCAGAGTCTGGGTCCAGTGAGCAGCAGAATGAAGGGGGACTATTAGTCAGTGAAACAGCACTGGGACTCCAACCAGGCAGGAGGTTTAGCTTTGCAGACCTAGAGTCTGCTCCGCAGGTTCTCTACCAAATCCCCTATTAGGAAAGAGATATGTTCACATAAAAGTTTTTTCAATGAGTCCTAACTTTCAGTGTTGTACTGGCCTCAGGTGGACAGACTCATGAAGACTTCTCAACCCCCTTCCCCATCAGCACTGTGTACAGCTGCTTGTAGCCGGGACAGGCTGCAGTATTGCTGACAGGGGTGACCCTCTAACAAAGCTCAGATCAATAGAACAGAGAGATGGACTGGGGCGACTATCAGCCTCGCTGACCCTTTAGCCCAGGACAAACTGTTTTCTTACCAGACCGTTTCAACTGTATTAGACGACATACAAGTTTTAAGCAACAATTCTGTAATGCAATGTATTTTCTGCTTCTTATAGACCCTCGTACACACACACACACACACACCTGCTTTTCCAGTCTGGATCTCCACATTCTGGCTGAAGCGTCCGCAGCCTGCCGACGTTCTGGCTCGGACCTGGAAGATGTACTTGGTGCCCGGCTTCAGCCCTGATACCCGGGCGCTGGTATTTATAGACTTTAGAGTGGAGTAACTGTGCGCTTCATTGTCCTGTAACAGAGACGGCCACGTTTAAAGGTCAGGTTTGGGGAAATTAGATTGTAGGTCATGAGCTAAAAACAACAACCCATAAGCTCTAGCTCTTCACATGAACACGTTACAGATCGGTTATAATGAAACATGAAATGTGCTAGATTGAACCCTCCACAGCCCAAAGCATGACCTCAATGCATCTGAGTTCATTGCTGGTTACACTTCAACATGAAATAACATATTATTTGGAGGGAATCCCAAGATAGATTGTGGCAGGGGAAGAATACAAGGTGTTTTCAGTTTTACTACAAATATATTTGTATTATTTCTCATTATTCTGCAATATTTATTGGAGTAGTGGTACTGCTACATTAACAAGGGCATCAATAAACTGAACACAACCTCTCTGATTGTTAAAATAAACAACGCATCAATTTAATTTATTTACAGGGATTTAACCATGAATAAAAAATAGTTTTTGCCTTTGGCTGCATATTTGGGTGTTGTCGATTTGTGTCGAAATGTTTCCTTCCTCCAATCAGTCCACTAGTGTCATATCTAAAGTCGTTCACTTTTGCCTGCTTGATGCTGAATATACTAAAACCAAACTCTTCTTCACGTCCCACATAGTCAACGAGCGATTGCTGGTTCATGAAAAACACTGCAAGCAGCGCTCCCGGGGTCCAAGCTGCCGGCACGCTCGTTTGGAACAAAGACTCGCCCGGAACGAGCACTGCACTAGCTTTAAACCAAACTCCAAAACAGAGTTCTCTTCTGTGAATGAACAACAACGTGATTGTCGATGCTTCACCGTGTGCAAAGGAAGCGTGTCTGAGTCGTGGTTGGGGATTAGCAGAATCGGTGGCCCATTGTACTTTAATGTGGCCTTGATCAACCACCACACAAAACAATGCCATCATTCCAAATGCTTTAATTGAATTTATTAAAACAATGCAGTATCAGGAGTTTTTATTTGAAAACGCACAAGTATATTGCTGGAGATGGTCAGGTCAAGCTGAATCTGCCGCTCATCAACAGCTTCACTAATACTCCGCCCCACTGTTTGAGGTCTTTTAACTAGATTTCCGAAGCTGTTTGCCGTTTGCGTAAATGAATGCAACCTAGTCTGCCACTCACATGTAATTGGCAGGTAATTACCTCAGGTATCTTTTGGAAAAATGACAGGTACTTTGAGGATTATATATATCCTTTCAGATAATTCATTTGTGATGCCTCATATGTTCAAATGTGAATTCTCAAGATTATACCACATATCTGTCGTGCAAAGTTTTATGTACATATTCATGAGAGCGTGTTTCTTGTTTTCGAGGAATACATTTAGTCCTGTGAAGACTGGATCAACAACGAAGTTTATCATTACCATCGTCATCGCCATTGCCGTCTTCGCCTTGCCTGCCGCAGCATCTTTTTGTGAACTTAATTTGCAGATCCTATGAGTGTGGAAGGTGATACGAGTTCAGCAATAATAAGGAGGTGCAAGGTGCATCCAAACAGTAGAATAAGTGAATCATTCATGTGTCCTCGGTAAAAGGATGAGAGCCTAATTAAGAAGAAGTGCCGGGTGCAGATATGAGAGCAATGTTTTTGTCTTTATTATCATCCTCTATAGTGTACTACTGCTGCTGCAGCGGCCAGCACCCTCACTGTGACTCATTGTTGTTTCGGTGCAGCCCTATAGAAACCTTAAGAAAGCACATTGCTGACTTGTCCACTTGAAATCCCCCCCCGTGGGCGTCTTCCCCCCCCCGAGCAAGGCCAGATTAAGACGCCAGCGCAAGAGACGAGCTAATCCTCCATCACTCCTGCTATGAGACTGTCTGTATCCAGGGTACTCCCACTGCAATTAGCTGATTCTTATCATCACACGCTCACCCCCAAATACAGACACACACACACACTGCACGTGCACGTTAGCGCTCGCGGCAATTAGCCTCGTCGCGAGGCTTATGTGCCCGCCCGCCGGCCTCTTGCTGTCACCGTCACTTTTGCTGAGGTGGAATCCACGGCGTCTCATCCTCCTCTCTCAACCCTCATTTCCTTTCAATTAGCTGAGCTGCCAGCGGTACCTTTTTTTGGGGGGGGGGGGGATTAAGTTATCCGGAGTCTATCTAACCACTCCTCCACATTCACAAATATCGTGGCTCAGTTTAGTCGCAGCCCTTTGAAGACAATGAGCTTATGTTCTCCAGGTATCGCAGAGTCGGTGTCACTCCCCCCCCCCCCCCGCCCCGCCCCTCAATAGCTGCCTGACTATATTGAAAAATGAGTAACCCTAAAAAACTGTGCAGTTCTGGTTACGGTACCTTCTCGTAGTATTTGATGTCGTACTCCAGGATGACTCCGTTGGGCTGGTCGGGTTCGTGCCACAGCAGCATCACACTGTTCTGGCTGGTGTTCTCCTGCCGGATCGCCATCACTTCAGAGGGGGCTGCGCAAGAAACAGGAGAGATTACTGCTTTGTCAATTCAAGATGGGGTTTATCAGTGACCATGTGTATAATGAGGCAATGACATTACCCTGCAGTTAAGTCATGTTTATATCATGTCATTGGCATGTGGTTTCAGCCCTAGCAAGTCCTTGGAGCTAAATGATCAGCCCACGTCCGACTAGTCATGAACATGAAATATACTACAGCAGTGTGAAAACACTGGTTGCAAGAGGAACGGAAACGATTTGACTAACATTTTTCAACTTTCAAAAGTTGAACAAACGTCAATGCAGTGTGTCAACCAATCAAGGACAGTTTTTTTTGTAGTGATTACTGCAACATGAATCAAAATGCAGAAAAAGTTTATGTTACTTTTGTGTTGCGCAGAAGTGTCAAGAGTTGGACATTAGTACTGTTTGCTGACAGTGGCAACTACTCCTGCTAGTTCTTACAGAAACAAAGCGTGTGTGCCCAAACCGCTTTTTTCATTATCAGCATAAAAATGTCGTAGAGGCAGCACATTTCTTCCGAAGATTGTTACTTTGGCACAAGAAGAGAAGAGAAATGTGTGATGAAGGGCCACAGCTGGATTCAAACTAAAGAATGATGTGACTGCAACTGAGCAACCAACATGCTCTATTTGAGAAGTTTATCTTTTATTTATTTCAAAGATGGTTTTTGAGCCATTTCTGTTTCTTTTGGGGATAATTTAGTGAGTGGTTGAAGGTCAGATTTGAAACAGGTTCATGGTGAGACCTTGAGCCATTCTGGATTCCCAGCACAGTGAAAACATCTTTCACCACAGAACCAGGGCTGCCAACTGTTTCACATTGATCAAGAGACTCATGTTGAAAATAACAAATTTGACACACGCTCAAATGTGCATCAATGATCATCAGATGACTGATTTCTCATATTACTGTGAGGTCGCTTTGCTCTTAACAAAGAAAGTTAACAGTAATGGAGCCCTACTCATTAATTTATTGTATTTTCATTGCTTATCAACAACTCAATATTAGGTATTATACCAAATGAAAACAGATTAAGACACTGGTTTGAACTTGACCCAGAAAAGTGTGAAGGTTGCATTTTTTTATTTTCCTCAGTGGACCAACTTGACCTCAGGAGCTTAATATCCAGCAGTTTTTTTTACTTCTCGAACAAAACCATTCGGGATGTTTCTCATCTTGTTGCTGTCTGGATCTGTGGACTTTAAAAGTAGCTTCTCCTTCTTCATGTGGCAGCTGGAGAAAAATTTGAAAGCTATATGAACACCGTTCTGCAACATAAAGACATGATGGATGACAGTGCTGTCACAAAATCCGAAAATGAGTCCCTGACAACATGAGACTTAATGTATATTAACAGAACCATGGACTGGGAAACAAACGGCCCTGGGGCCATGGATACGCTGACTTCACAAGTATAAGGATTCAGTGAGAAGAAAAAAAAACTCCCAAACCCTGGGACAGCAACCTTCGACACAACAGAAGCAGCCCTGAAACATCCACTCATCTTGGCCAAGCTTCAGCTCTACATGACCGTGAAGAAGTAGCCAGCAGACTGGCAAGTGATGCCTTTCCTCAGCAAAGACTTGGCTGAGTTGATCACAGTAATGATTTATGTGGGTGGCGTCGCAAAGCTCTCGTCACTACTGATTAGACCTCATTCATGTGTAGACTGTGTTAATGAGGAACATGTGAAGTCTTCAACCTTTACTCGGGCATTACAATAACGATAACACACTTTATGATATATTTTGCATTTAAGAATGTTTTGACAGCATCTGCTTCGACTCTATCAAGAGAGAGGTCTTCCAAGACATCACTACACCACAGCTAACCAAACTGGATGTAGATGACAAGGAGAAGTATCTCCAACCCTAGGACGTCGACATCGAGTCAAAGATAATCTTTTCAAAATGATGTCCAGAATGTAAGCAGCACAGCAAGAGTCTAGAGCAGCAAAAATCAAATATCGTCGAAAAGGTGCGGGAGAAGAGCCCCCTCAAATATCCAACGGTGAGGCAGATGGCGTGTCCGTAACCCTTTTGTCATGTTCAGACACCCAGACAGATGCAAGAGGTCGATTAAATGTCTTGTTCAGATGTTTTTTGTGGGACAAACATCTGGCAGGAGGTGTTTCTGCTGGTAGGAATAACTGGAATAAGGCTTTACAAAAGTAGTCCATTGAGCGTAGTGCTTTAAACACAAGCAGTGTGTTTGTGTCCAGCAGTTAGTAACGAGCCACCACAGACATGAACATTTCACATTATTAATTGTAGTGCTTTTTCTACAAGTCAACCTTTTTCTAATCCAAATCATATTTGTGAGGGTGGATCTCTCTCTCGTTGAATTGGAATAGGTTTTGAAAGTGCACACCATTACATCCTCTATACGTTGTTGATCTGAAGTAATGA
Source organism: Cyclopterus lumpus (assembly GCF_009769545.1). Lineage (NCBI taxonomy): Eukaryota > Metazoa > Chordata > Actinopteri > Perciformes > Cyclopteridae > Cyclopterus > Cyclopterus lumpus. The sequence continues at coordinate 7,611,118 of NC_046970.1, read as the reverse complement.
CTTATCAATATATTTTTCTTCACTTTTTCTTTTTCAAGGTTACACACAAGGTTTTTAATTGTCATTGTGTGACAGTTATTTATAGGTGATGTCATTCTCCAACAATTTGAGGCCTTCACGTCCCGTGGGAGCAGAGTTCCTCTCCTTCCTGTCGATACAAAAACGGCTGGACATCTTCTTGTGTGGTTTCCTCAGAAATCCCTATGTGGAGCTTTGGGCTTTGTGCCGTTTTGTCCCATGGACAGGCCTTTGTGGAGAGAGGCTTTTCTGTGAACAAGAATGTGGAGACTTGCCACATGCAGGAGGACATACAGGCTTGTGTGTGATGTTTGTCATTCTACACCGGGGGGAGGTCACCAAAGTTCCTCCTCACAAAAGAGCTCCTGACTTCTGTGCCATCAGCCTGGTCCAGCCACCATGTCCACCTCAAGAGAGGAAGAAGCTGGAGTCTGATGCACAATGCCAGAAGAGAAAGGCTACAGGGGGATTTCCTGGAGGACCCATGAAAGAAAAGGGAAAGAAACATCCAAGAGGTTTCTGAAGGTCTGGCCAAACATGTTTGCAGAAGAAGCCGAGGGCAAGGCTGGTGGTCGGATGGCCCATGCTCATAACAAAGTCCAGCACTCTGAGGGGCTGCAGCGAGGAAAAGTTAGCCCAGCTCAAGAACATTGAGGAGGAGATTGCGGCCAAGGGAGAAAAACTCATCATGTGCTTGTTGAATGTGAATACATTCATTTACTTTGCAAGTAATTCTGGGTGTCCGACTTTCGTTCATATCCTGCACACTTTTCCGGTATGGGTGTAAAATAAGTTTTACATCGCGTTCATAATGGTCTCGAAAAGGTCTTACTGTAAAACAACTTTTTGAAACCTGCAGAAACCCTGGATCAGATAGAACGGTTGGATGGAAGTTATTAGAGGAGAGATGTTTTAAATGATTCACAATGCATTTGTGTAGCTTTTGGAACTGCCGTCAATGTTTCCAACGTTCTTTCTGAACGTTGACGTGCAGAAAGAACTGTGAAGTATAATAACTCAAAAAGCTACTGAATGTATACACTCGCTGTTTTTTCTTTTTAATGATTGTAACAGTGAATAAATACCTACAAACCTTTCAGGAACAGTGTTGTTCCTTTATGTCATTGTCTTCTGTCTGATGTTTCACTTTTACACTTTTACACTTACACTTTCGGCTTTAGTTTCTATCTCTGTCTATTTTTTGGGAGGGGGAGGTGCTAAACAATCTGGTGGAGAACAAACTGCATGATGCACAGCACTTATTTTAAAGCATTTCTTTTCAAAATATTAATCAAAGTAGCTTGGTTGGTTTGGTGGAAGAAAATGTTCCCCATCTCAGAACATTATATGACTTTAGAAGAAACTATGCCCAGCTGCTCCAACAGCTGTAATCCTATTATCTTGAAAATTCAATTGTTACAATATCAGACCCTGTCTTTGGATTCCTTTTTCATTTAACAATTTGTTTGGTGTGCCTTTGGACTTCACAATACTTTCGAGTTATTGGAAATGTTTGGCTCAAACAAGTACATACAATCAATACAACCCTAAGCACAATGGCTCCTTAATGCACGGGCTGGCAAGGAAAATATCGTTTTTGAAAGGCTAAACGCCAACAAATATGGATTGAAGCAAAATGTTTTGTTAGATAAAAACATTGTGAATATGTATGTGCAACTGTGCAGAAATAGCTGGTTTTAGAGGCCCTTCCTTCCCTTCACAATATGACACGGTTACATTAATTCAGCGCCGTCCGTCAGTGGACCGCAACAAATAGTAAACAGAGTGCCCTCCTGATCAGTAAACACAATATGAAACTCATCAATATAGGACAAAATGTCAGCAATAAGTCAAGACCAAGCTATGTGATCACAATATGCAACAACAACATTAATTCAGCACCCCCTGTCAATGGACAGCGACATATTTACTGATCGGGAGGGCATGCCGTTTACTATTTGTCGCTGTCCACTGACGGAGGGTGCTGAATTAATGTAGCCGTGGCATATTGTGAAGGGAGGGAAGGGCCTCCAAGACGTCCGTAGCCCCAGGGTCTGAAGTAATATTCTGGCTCTATTGTTGCATATTATTTAGCTGGATGTTGTTGTTTTGTCTCTGAAATGCCTGCAATAAACATAGTTTGTCAGTGGTGTAGCATGAACATGAACTACTGCGTGCACGCTTGGCAACTTAGATGTAAGGTACTTGAGCAGGTGGGCGGTTCTTGTGTCTGCTATGGAATAAAATCCTGCCAAGGGCCACTGAATACACTAACGTATGTACGCACTTGACCACTTGGGGGAAACATGCCGTGAACACAACATTTAATCACTTTTGAATTTTTTTTTTTTTACCACCCAGCAGTTATGGAGCACTATGATTAATCATTTGGAGTATTGTTTCTGGCCACCTATGAATGTATAATATCACTCTCTTTTAGCTCTGTGGTCTTTTGGTCTCCACCAGCTACTGAGGAAAATATATGTCTCTTTAGCTACTAAATGCTCCACATGATCACCAGCTGGTCTCTAAATATGTCTGTCTTCTGTTTGGTGCTGAAAACTGCAGCGGCTGTATTTCCTGGAACAGTGGAAACAATAAAATAACCAAGGGCAGTGGCTACACATTTAATTAAGTGTTGTTAAGTTTCATAAAGGCCAGTGTGTGCCATGAGCTCAAGCCTCCAAGATGAGAAACTGTCACTGTTCTGAACCCTACCTGCCTGGTTCGTTGTGATGTTGACCAAGGCGTAAGGCGACGGCTCGTTGCTCAGGTGCGTCACTGCGTTCATGGCCAGGAGACGAAAGGAGTAGTTGGTGTGAGCCACCAGGTTGAGCACCGTCACCCAGGGCTCCGTCAACTCGGTCTGGTGGGGAACAAATCGAACCGCTGCGGTGCCCAAGCGCTCCACCAGCCCTCCGATCCCGGCACTCATCCCTCCGCCTGCCTTCCCGCCACCGGCGGCACCCGAGGAGGACGCACAGTCCTCGCAGGGCTTCCCTTCCCCTAAGCATTTCTGACACAACACACTGTACTTCAGGTCGCTGCGACCTCCAGTATCTAGAGGGCGATCCCACTCTAAATTCACAGACGTCCCATTGACAGAGGAAATGACGTTGACTGGAGCAGATGGAGGGCCTGGAGAAAAGAAAGACGGAGGTTTGAGTTCATTCAAAGGCTTGATCAAAAATAAATAAATTGGATTTTTGAGGCATAGATGCATTTCGGCACATCCTTCAGTAGTTGCTGTGTGTCGGTGTGTGTGTGCGTAGGTCTTTGCCTGTGGGATTAGGTGATCTTGTGCACTGTGTGTTTGTGCTTACGGGAGCATGAAGCCGCTGGTGGGTCATCTGCTGCTCTGTAGTAGTTGGAGTCGCAGGGGCAGGAGAGGGCGGCTCTGGTCTCCGAGTGGCTGTGTTGAGGACATTTACCGCACAGGCCGTTGCCCGCCACCGGCTTATAGAATCCCACCTCACAGGCTGCAGAGAGAGAGAGAGAGAGAACAAATAGAGTAAATAGAGAGCTCTGCAATGTAGGGCTCTGCACTCACATAATCACCCAGAGTGTGACCAGAAAGGCGTCAATCCCAGCACTGTAGGAAGCTGTGCATAGCAACTTTTTCAAAACTGTGTCATCTCTTCCAAAGCAATCATTTTAAGGACATACCCCCCCCGTACCCCCCCATCCCCCCTCAATCTATGTATAATTACAGGCCATGTAACCGTAGAGACCGCGGAGCAGGGGAGATGAAAGTCGTATTTCTTTCTGCTCAGATTTGGGCTGAAAAGGCTTTGCACTGTTGATACTCCCGGTGAGACCCCCTTCAAAATCCAGACCGTGTTTCAACCTTATTCAGCTCCTCTGATACGTATTCACTTTTAACTCTGCACTGATTAATAATGGAGGGCCGCTCTGATAAATATATTCTCTTTCCAGGCGGTTAATAGGCTTCTGCCATGGTAAATGGGGCAGGGGTAAACCTTGCACACGCTCAGAAAGCAGCAGCAGCAGACGCCTCGAGCGCTCACGTTCGCTCTTCCTCGCGGGGTAATTTATGCTTCCCCAGAATGCTGAGTGTTAGTTTGCAGTGTCTTCCTAACCTTTCTCTTGTTAAAGTTCACAGAGGGACATTTTAGGTGCTTAGACTTCAAAAGGTGCTGAAAGAACCATGAAATTGGATAACCAACATGAGTGAAATTATAACAAAGCGACTCGTTAAAAATGTATTCTGGGCTTCTGACAGTGGCATTTTTGGATCCGTTTTAATAGGAACAAAACATTTCTCGATGCTTGTACCCAAAAAGTACACATGCAAAAGTTCACCATGGCTGAGCAGAGAAAACACACACACACACACACACACTGGATGTGCTATACAACCATGTGATTAGATTTCTGATGATATCATGCGTAATGGTGTTTAATTATATAGGCTGAGTTTTTTACAGCCATTTCATTATCAGCTAATTGTTCAGCGTATTTTCTGCTTTATAACCTTGGTTACTAAAGCTACTACTACAACTACTACGGCAATTTGGACATCCGTTAGGCGTATTTCACCGATGTTAAGATCTCTGTCATCTAAAGCTGTATTAGAAAATGATTTAATATCAGACAATCACATTGATTTATTGTGTCTTACTGAAACCTGGCTGAGCAATGAAGAATATGTCAGCCTAAATGAATCAACTCCTCCAAGTCATATTAATACTCACATTCCTCGAGGCACCGGCCGAGGAGGTGGAGTAGCAGCCATCTTTGACTCAAGCCTATTAATGAATCCTAAACCTAAACTAAACTACAACTCATTTGAAAGCCTTGTTCTTAGTCTTTCACATCCAACCTGGAAAACATTACAGCCAATCCTATTTGTTATACTGTACCGGCCACCAGGTCCATATTCAGAATTTATATCTGAATTTTCAGAGTGTTTATCAAGTTTAGTCCTTAAAACTGATAAGGTTATTATTGTAGGAGATTTTAATTTTCATGTGGATATTAATAATGATTGCCTTAGTACTGCATTTATCTCATTGTTGGACTCGATTGGCTTCTGTCAGAGAGTACAGAAACCCACTCACTGCTTTGGCCACACCCTCAACCTTGTTCTTGCATATGGCATTGACATTGAGCATTTGGAGGTCTTCCCACAGAGCCCTCTTCTGTCAGACCATTACCTCATAAGTTTTGACTTTATACTCCCGGAGTGTACACCGTTAGTCAAAAGTTTCTACACCAGATGTCTAACTGACAGTGCTGTAGCTACATTTAAAGAAGCGATTCCTTCTGCATTTGATTCAATACCACGTCTCAATGTGACGGAGGACTCCCGTGCTAACTTTAGTCCGTCCCAGATTGATCATATTGTCGATAGTGCTACAGGCTCACTGAGAATGACACTAGACTCGATAGCCCCACTGAAGAAAAAGACAGTGAGGCAAAGGAGGTTTGCTCCCTGGTATAACCCTCAGACCCGCGACCTAAAGCAAACTTCACGAAAGCTCGAAAGTATATGGCGTTCCACCAATCTGGAAGAATCACGCTTAGTTTGGCGAGACAGCCTTAAAACATATAAAAAGGCTCTCCGTAATGCCAGAGCAGCCTATTACTCATCAGTAATAGAGAAAAATAAGAACAACCCCAGGGTTCTCTTTAGCACTGTAGCCAGGCTGACAGAAAGTCACAGCTCTGTGGAGCCGTGTATTCCTATAGACCTCAGTAGTAATGACTTCATGAACTTCTTCAATGAAAATATTTTAACTATTAGAGGCAAGATTGATGATCGCTTGCCCTCAACTACTGCCGATCTGTCATCAAGAGGAGTGGCCTTGGAAACGGCTGTATGCCCTGGTGTATATTTGGATAGCTTTTCTCCCATTAACCTAGACCAATTGTCCTCAACGGTTTCTACTTCTAAAGCGTCTGCCCGTCTCTTAGACCCCATCCCAACGAGGCTGCTTAAAGACGTGTTGCCTTTAATTGGCACCTCTCTGTTGGATATTGTTAATATGTCTTTGCTAACAGGCCATGTACCACCATTCCTTCAAAGTAGCTGTAATTAAAACCTCTCCTGAAAAAGCCCACTCTTAATCCAGAGGTGTTGGCTAACTACAGACCGATCTCTAACCTTCCCTTCCTCTCTAAGATCCTTGAGAAAGTAGTCACAAATCAGTTGTGCGATTTTCTACATCAGAATAGTTTATTTGAGGAGTTTCAGTCAGGATTTAGAAAACACCACAGCACAGAGACAGCACTGGTGAAAATTACAAATGACCTCCTAATTGCATCAGATAAAGGACTTATCTCCGTACTGGTATTATTAGACCTTAGTGCTGCGTTCGACACCATTGATAATGACATCCTATTACAGAGACTGGATCAGTCGATTGGCATTTCAGGTACCGCACTAAGTTGGTTTAAATCCTATTTATCAGATCGATCTCAATTTGTATTTGTAAACGATGAAGCCTCAATGACCACCAACGTTAATCACGGAGTTCCACAAGGTTCTGTGCTTGGACCAATTTTATTTACCTTATATATGCTTCCTTTGGGCAATATTATCAGGAAACACTGCATAAACTTTCATTGCTATGCAGACGATACTCAATTATATCTATCGATCAAACCAGAGGAGACCAACCAGCTTGCTAAAATTCAAGAATGTCTTAAAGACATAAAAACATGGATGACCTGCAACTTCCTGATGTTAAACTCAGACAAAACTGAAGTTATTGTACTGGGCCCTGAACACCTCAGAGATCAATTATCTGGTGATGTGGTTTCTGTAGATGGCATTGCCCTGGCATCCAACACCACTGTAAAGAATCTCGGCGTTATCTTTGACCGAGACTTGTCCTTTAACTCCCACGTTAAGCAAATCTCAAGGACTGCATTCATCTATGTAACATTTCAAAAATCAGGCACATCTTGTCTCAAAAAGATGCAGAAAAGCTGGTTCCCGCGTTTGTTACTTCCAGACTAGATTACTGCAACTCCTTATTATCAGGCTGCTCTAACAAATCTCTTAAATCCCTCCAGTTGATCCAGAATGCTGCAGCTTGTGTACTAACAAAAACTAAGAAAAGAGATCACATTACTCCTGTATTAGCTGCTCTGCACTGGCTCCCTGTAAAATCAAGAATCACATTTAAAATTCTTCTCCTCACCTACAAAGCCTTGATTGGTGATGCACCATCATATGTTAAGGAGCTTGTAGTACCATATTGCCCCACTAGAGAGCTGCGCTCACTAAATGCGGGGCTACTTGTGGTTCCTAGAGTCCTAAAAAGTAGAATGGGAGCCAGAGCCTTCAGTTATCAAGCTCCTCTTTTATGGAACCAGCTTCCACTTTCAGTCCGGGAGGCAGACACAGTCACCTCATTCAAGAATAGACTTAAGACTTTCCTGTTTGATAGTGCTTATAGTTAGGGCTGAATCAGGTTTGCCCTGGTTGAGCCCCTTGATATGCTGCTATAGGCTTATAGGCTGCTGGGGGATGTTTTAGGATACAATGAGCATCTATCTCCTCTTCTCTCTCTCCTTATGGATGAATTTACATCTCTCCATTGCACCTTATTAACTCTGCTTCCTCCCCGGAGTCTTTGTGACTTCACGTCTCATAGGGTCCATTGGACCTGGAGGTGTCTGATGCCTGGTGAGCCGGCCTCCCGCGTTGGCCCTGCTGATGCGCCCCGCCCCCTCTCCTCTCTACCTCCTTCTGTTTCATGGATTGGAGTTCCATTCATACATTGTCATATTCATGTAATGTGTTTATGTAACTTTGTAATGCTGTTCATTCTGTACACGTGACATCTATTGCATCTGTCCATCCGGGGAGAGGGATCCTCCACTGTTGCTCTCCTGAAGGTTTCTTCCCTTTTTTCCCTGTCAAAGGTTATTTTTGGGGAGTTTTTCCTGATCCGATGTGAGGTCCTGGGGACAGGCGATGTCGTATGTGTACAGATTGTAAAGCCCTCTGAGGCAAATTTGTAATTTGTGATATTGGGCTATACAAAATAAACTGAATTGAATTGAATTGAATTGTTAGGGCCCCCAGGCGTACGCTGTTTTGATTTACTTTTCAACCTTTTCTAAATGGTATCGGCAATGGCAGAAGAACTATTAAAAAATGTGTCTGAAGTAAAACTAGTAATAGTAAAACTATCAATACAGGACTTTCTCTCTAGAAAGAGAGGTATTGTCAGCACAATGTACTTTAATTTACTCAATGTCTGTTCAGCATGGAGCTTTCAATTGAAATATGATGCTGGATAGTTGAATAGATAATGCATTCTATCTTAATTGTTATATTTTGTGAATCTGCAACATAACCAGTGACATTTCTTTGTCAGGTAAACATAGTACTACATTTCTTTTCCTCTGAAATTGAAGTCACAGTACTTAGTAGGTGAGTTGTATATTTGTTAAGTGGTGGTCTTTTGTAAATTACGTTGGGGTACAATGAGTTAGAATTGTAACACAATTTCATAATTTGTATATCCTAATAGTTGGGGGCCCCAAGGCCCAGGTTAAGTTTGCCCCTGGTGTGTTCTCATACAAAAAGTTATCTGCAAGCAGAAACACCGAGACTTCTGCCCTTTCTGAGCATGCCTGTTTTGAACGGGCACGGTACTCTTTATGCATAATTAAGATTTGACAGACATATATATTGAAATGGAAAAGAAAAGGGAGAAGAAAAAAACTATGTGGATGAATAAAACCGACAATTGTTTGCCTCCAAAATTAAAATAAACCAAGCAAACAAGAATTTCAGCTTTCAGTAGGCCTCTATAATATACAAAAAAGAGATTTTTCTAGCCAAAGGCTTGCCAAATTCATAATAGGGACCCTGAAATGTAATATTTTTTGCATAAAGACAAATGAGCGCTGGACCGCCTTCACTATTCTTACATGGACAGGGTCAACATGGAAAAGCTGAATGTCTCAGCACGATTCTAATTATTTTAGACAGAAAACACATCCCAAGCGGCACCTTTTATGTGCTTCATGCCTCTCCCGACTTGCTGTGGTCAAACAGCCCGAAGCAGCTTTTGTTTGTGACATGACACATAGGAGTCAAAACAAGATGACAAATATAAAATTGCATCGATGGGCTGCGACCTTGTGTGAAGATTCTGTTCCTTATTTGATCAGCTACTGCGTTCAACTGCTCTCCAAACGCCATTGTATGCATAACAATATTCAATATATATTGACACGACCCTACCATGTTCAATGTAAATAATTATTTTATCTATTTAGAAATGTGCTTGTTTCTTAAGAAAGCTCTTTATTTCATATGGGTAGATCCTTAAAAGGCTGTTTACACATCCATCTGTGGATGTTGGAAGATAGCACCGAAACAGCATTAGAGTTAAGGATTTGACATCAAAAACATTTAAGTTTGACTTTTCATCTGTGATCATGCCACCACTAATGCAACCCAGAAGGTGCGTTCATTATTTTGAATATTTCAATGAGTGAACAAAGACCATCCGTATCCTTATTATATGGTCAGAACAACTGACGTAGTATAAAGAGCGAGGAAGTCTGTTAGAAAGAGAGGATGGAGAACGCTTTTTCTGTATCCCGTGTGAAACAAGATTGACTTACTTTTCTTTTGTATTTCACGTAAGACACATACTTATTTTAAGCCAAAACACCATTTTTTATTGAGCCTAACCAAGTACTTGTGTAAACTTAACCAAGCAAACCTAAAAGTTAAACCTACATGAATGTTTACTGGGAATACAGAAGTTTCTTTTGAAAAGACACAAAAAGACATTACTTATTTACAAGTTTACCGTTTAATTCTGTGCTGAGATCAAAATAAAAAAGAAACTAGATTTTATTCACAAACATCAGGTTGGCATGCTTACAAATCAAAAGGGACCTGCGGCATTTGCACTTTACACAAAAATCCATTCTAAAAAAAAGTTGATTCAGAGGCCTGACAGTGCTAGTTGTTTATCCTGGGACGTCAACAGCAAGTAGGCCTGCTGAATGTAAGTACCGTAAAATGCGGGTTATAAGCCGATACTTTTTTCTTTTTTTTTCCTCAACTTGACCGGGGCGGCTAATATAAGGGTGCGGTTAATTTTGGGTAGCCATGGTCTTAATAGAAAGCTTCCTCCATGCAATACAATGCATTGTTGACAACGTTAGCTCTCGTGTCGGCACAATGAACAGTGTTCCGACCTACATTTTCATGTGTTGCATTAGAGACGCCAAGTGGCGTAGAATGCAATTGCATTTTTGTTCTAGAATTTATCCCTCCTCTCTTACCGTAGTTCATTCCTTTTGTTTTTGATTCTACTGAGAGGATATGCTGCAGCTACGTTTCCCCTTTACTGCTTGGTAGCCTTTGAAGTTCTAAGTCTGAAAGTATTTATGTATGTAGCATGTAAATATCTACTACGGTATATTATCTGTGTATTTACTGTTATAGTATAATTGTTGTGGTGTAGCAATAGATGCTTATCGCGATTAGCATTTCATCATTGACAGCCATGTTAAAATTAGCTTAGACGCTAGTCAGGGGATTCATGTTAATAGTTACGAGTAATTTCTGACATGATGGCTTTATGCTAAAGTTTTATATCCATGTATATGTATGTGGACAGTTTGTAAGGTGTTATGTTTCCACAGTTTTACGAAATCAAGATTCACACTAAAAACCCTACACTCTACTTCGGATTCCTGGGTCTTTCTTTCATGGATCTGCTGTTAGCTATCTGCTAAGCTAACTTATACAAGCAAGAGCAGAATAAACAGAAAGAAAAGAAATGCATACTTTTTTCTGACTTAACATTAACCCCATTTCTAGCCTTGTATCCACACACATATGTTATCTTTAATGTACAGTATTTATAGAAGCTTGTTTACAGGTGAAGTCAGATACTAACAAACTTTTTAATTAGCTGAATCACATGTATTTGTGTAACCGTGGTTTCTTATTTAGACGTATTGTCAGTATCTCCGACATGGAATTATTATGAAGATAATAAAAAAGTTATAAGAAAGTTAATTTCCCTTCCCCACTTGGCTGTTCATCATTACTGTCTTCACAACTTCATCGGGACGTAGACGCGTTATCCGAAAGGTCGCGGAAGAAATGGAAAACCTTGCAAAACAAATATGACCCCAAATCACAGAGAAGCAGATTGGCACCATAGACTGCATATAAGAAGTGGGCGTACGTCATCATGACGTCAATCTCTGGTTGGTGGACTGCCGTTTTGAAGCCTCGAGCCCAGCAATTGAACCGTCGACATCTTGGATTACGGCCGTCGTCATGGCGTTTTGTTTGCAACCGATAAACGGAGTTTATCATATTTAGAATGTGGAGGAGTAACGTAGAGACACCACATATGTCTCTGGTAGCTGCTAGTCAAACTGCTGTCAATCACAGTAAGCCTGCCCTAAAGTATACTCTGCTTTATAGTCTATTTGAATCTAAATGGACCATCATTTACTCAATGAACATCATGCTGTATCGAAGAAGACTTGAAACTAGAGATTGAGACCATAAACTCATGTTTACGACTGTAGCTCAGTGGTGAGCAGGATCGGCGGTTCGGCTCTGCTAGCCCACGTCGATGTGTCCTTGGGCAAGACACTTAACTCCAAATTTGCTCCCGTAGCTGTGCCTATGGTGTGTGAATGTGTGTGTGTGTGTGAATGTTAGTTACTGCTGATGTGCAGGTGGAACCGTAGCCCCTCCCATCAGTGTGTGAATGGGTGAATGATGTCATGTAGTGTTAAAGCGCTTTGAGTGCTCGGAAGACTAGAAAAGTACAGGTCCATTTACAATGTTTATTGATGGATGAATCAAGAGAGAATAGTCAATAGTTGCCCCCTGATGGTCAGTAGAGAGAATGCAAGCTTTAAGACACTTCCGCATTGACTTCACGTGGCAGAACCGGAGGTTGCTGCGTGATTGGCACAGGACTAATATCATCAAATCTGTGGTTGTGCAGCTGTGGCTCAGTTGACATGGCGGCTCGCCCATTTCCCTGTTTAAACCCACTGCTCCTAAACGCTTAGGATGGGTCAAATTTATGTCTGAGACAATCCAAGTAACTTTGACCTCCTTTTTAAGCATATGTGTTTGACGAAATAATGCAAGTAATTTGCAGTATTTGACAAATCTGTGAAGAGGCAGGCCGGTAGCAGGCAGCAAAACTCCAAACACATGATGAAGATGAGCAAAAAAAGGACCTAGACTGGTATTTGTATAGGGAGAGATTAATTTGGGGGGAGTGAGAACAGGTGATCAGGAGGTTGGGTCGTCTGCAGGGTTAATGAGGGTGAAACTAATCAGTATTTGGGCAAGCAATCAAAAGTGGCGACAAAAACACACAAAGGCAGAAAATGAAGTGATATAAAACAAGAGGAGAGGTGAGTAACAAAATAACACCGGAAACATGAACCAATGACAGGAAAACGAAAGAAGAACAGCAGTTTCTTTTTCTATTCAAAATCATACTAACCAGATGTTTTCAGATTCTAGTAAACCCTGTTTTCTAATCCGGCGACGTCTGAACACAGTTTGAATGAAATCTACTTTTAAATTCGACAGTGTTTGTACAAAATCAAATAGGTTTTTTCTTTTGGCTGCAATAAATGATTACAAATGAGCGTAATGGAAAAACCTCAGTGGTAGAGAGTGGGGGAGTTATCTCCCTATTTTTCATTTCCACTTGTAGATTGTTTAACCCCAAAGTAACTCCCAATGAGAACATTATTAATTAAAAACTGCTATGGTAAAAAAAAGATTTGATGCCGATTATTTTCACATGTCTGGAGGGCATCTTAAAATGGCCCTCTTTTCTTCTTCTTTTCTTTATAATGCCAAATTATTATTTAGTATTTTCTGTGGCTATCTACAGTTCCACATGCTAAAGCTTTTGGTATCTACTACTGCCAACCAAAATGTGAAATACGTGTAAATGTTTGAATCTTTGAGCGACATTAAGTACCAGGATATTGAGTCTTTAATTGATTTGCATGACATTTCCACTGGCGCTCTCCTACCAGAAACAATTTTATGTTCGCAATATTTACCCCGGACTGTTTTCTCTCCCTCCCTCTTTATCCCCTTAATCCCTCCATCCCTTGATGCTCTTTTTCTTTCCTTTTGTGAAGCCCTGGAGTTGAGAAGCCGGTCACGATAAACATCGGAGCGGCTCGTTCATCAAGGGGAGAGGCAGGCGAAGCGCATATGAAGCCTCTGACAGATTCACCGGGAGTTCTACATATACATATACACACACACACACACACACGTACACTCACACATATGCAAAGGATTATGATAATGCATGCGCCGCGTGTCTGAAGCAGTAACCGCATGCACGCAACATGAATTTATCAGCACGCAGGTGAATATTCAAAGGCAAGGGGGGAAGGCGGTCTGTGTCGAGACCAGCTGTGATAACCTTTCACTTCACTTCTGATGCTAGTTCGGTGCTCTGGATGGAGGTAAATATTAAGATGAAGCATCTTCATCATCATCGGTAGAAGATGAGTAAAGAGGCCGACCCCTGCGAGAAACAAAGTGATCAATGGGAACAGGGCGGCTAATGGCTCCTGGGCAATTAAAACAAGTTAACCTAACAAGTTAAACTGTCGACGAAGGTCTCTCGTCATGTTATATATTTTATAATATGTCCTCAAAAGCAATGTCCGCAGCATTGAATGTCAATACACCGCATCATTGTTGGAGACCTTTGGAAAAATGAAAGGACAGATGAGCAGGCTCTACTTTCATATACAAGAGGGAAGCTGTCTTGCTTTACGGCACAAAACAGGAAGTGAGCGCTTTCCTTCCAGCACAAACTAAGCCGAAGCTTTGAAAGTGTCTATCAACAGCTCGGATTACCACATTGGCTCCCTTAGGCCTTACCCACAGGTAAGTCTATGAGAAAATGATTCCCTCAGTAAACATTGCAAACACGAGTTTATGGTCTCAAGCTCTAGTTTCAAGTCTTCTTCAATACAGCATGATGTTCATTTAGTAAATTAAGTTTTAAGTTTTGGCTTCGGCAGGGATATGGCTTTTTAAGTCTGGAAAATATGTGGTGTGTTCTCAGCAATTGGGTCCTATCAATTAATGTTACAGTTAATTAAACCACTTTTTTTGAGAGCTTGAGTTGCTGTGACGGTAAGGTCCTTGGACACTTGGAGAGAGACAAAACTTTTCTCCTAATATTATTTATCATACTTTAGTGTAGACGTTTGATTTTACTGTACAATAATGTTAATGACACTGGTGAGCAGAGGACTTTTCAGACAAGTGATATAGAAAAAGAGAAAGTCGCACCGGGTTGAGGAAAAGTGTTTGCAGAATCAGTAAGTTGGTAAACGAGCGTGTTATTCAGTGTGTGTTCACGTGTGGCCGTTTGCATGTTGCCCCGGCGTGTCAGCACCTGTCAATGTAGTGCGCTCGCTACAGGAGAATTTGAATTACAATGAATCTTAATAGCGGCGTGCTGCGTTGTGTGCTGACCTTGATTTATTCCCTGTATAAGTGGTGGGTAAATAAATCCATTCGAGAAGATAAAAAAAGGGGGGTGGGGGGGGGTCACATCATCGTCCCATGCATGAGGAGACTGAGGGAGCAGCGGGGGGAGGGGGGGCGGGTCTTAGGTGCAACCTGGGTTTGGCTGGTGAAAGCAGTGTTGGCTCTGAGCTCACTCTGCGTCAAGAACATCTAGAAATCCACAATGAAAAGAAAAACAATTAATACTTCATGAAAATAAATAAATGAAATAAAATAAAAATCTTTAATTGTGGTTGTTGAAAAGTTCCCATTCTTCATGGATTCAAGGCAACATGCGGTGAGTAACTAATGTACAATTGACCATTTTTTGGGGGGGGGGGGGGGGGTTCTCTTGCTTTTCACTTTATTTCTTTGTCTAATTTGTGTTTATTTCAACATGTTAACCATACTAAAACACTGAAGGTTATGAAAGGGTTGTGGTCACAGTCAATAAAACAACGTTGGTGCAATGAGGTGCAGATGAGTCCAGGGTGGACGCAAATCCTGAGGATAGTGGCTCTGTAATGATTATGCAGAACAGTTCATGTAATATTTTTCATTTCAATTTTGCCTGTCAGTGTGGAACTGAAAAAAAGAATAGGTGGGACCAGTGGCAAAGTACGAGATAATAGAAATATGTCTTGAGACAGGACTCAAGATTAGACTTGAGAACCACAAACACAACAGAGACACTATCTGGAGTTCTTTGTCTGTCCATGGTGGCTATTTCTGCAGTATGTAACCCATTCTTCCTGGAAAAAAACGACTAAACTGGGATATTAGGACAGCAAGTGACAGAAATGTTTCTTTAAACGTCTCCGTCAACGAGAGCAGATTTAAAAGTTCTCTTTGTGCTTTGGGAACATATCAAGTCCTTATGTCCCAGACCTCGCAAAGAATAGAGCGCGCTCCGAAAGCCGGCAGCAAAGTGAGCCGGCGGCTCCTTTTCTGGTTCCCTGGGGAGCGCCATATAGCCACTAACGAGCCGCCTAAACTGTCTGAGTGATGGATGAACGTGTCGGCAAGATCAACTGTGGAAGTGGGACACTCGCCATCCACATCGTCTCTCCCGTTACATCGCAAAGTCCAGATACTCACAGCTGGTTTGCCTGCTCTGCCTCAGCCCACTCTACACTCTCGCCAAACGTGTGGCCTTTGAATTGTGGTGATCAATGACCTTGGGGGTAGAATGGATGGGACTGGTTAAGGATGCTTTAAGGAGGATAGGCTAGATGATTGCAGTGACTTTCTATGTTATCCTCTGAGCCCAACACAAACAAGCTCAAGCCTGTATGCCATTTTTTTTAATGTTCTTTGTATATAAATAAACGTAAAACATATAAGCAGAGAAAATGACATATTTATTAGACGGTAAAGTGGGAACAAGACCAACCACTGAAATAAAAGCCACAGTAGGCTGCCTAACAGCAAAGACCAAACTGAAATTGAAAGAAAATCTACTGGAGAAAACTGGCAAATTTTAAACTGTTCGAGTGAAACAGCATTTGTTTGTTTCTCACAGGCAACTGGGTTTCCCCTGGCAATATGATCACAGCACATTTTAAAACCATCTATCATATAATTAGCTGACCTTATTGAGAGAATCTGTGTGATCAGAGAGAGATAGTTGCCTTCTCAGTATTTCTATACGTAAAGTCCAACTGCTTATAGTCAAATATAATTGTTAAAGTTAAACCTAATTTTCAATTAAAGGGCACCGAGGTGTAAAGTAAAATGAATGTTGCTTACATTTACAAGTCAATGGCAAACAGCATTTATGATCAAGTGTGTTAAAGAATAAGCACTGCAGCATTTAAAAAAAAAAAAAAAGGTTTGCAGGGACGTTTTTAAATGTTTATTGTGCTAATGTTACAGCTTACTAGCTAATAAGCGAATAGGCACATGTAATGCTTTAAGATGTACAATGAAAGAGAAAAAAACAAAGTCCAACAAATGTTCATCCATCTTGCTTATTTATGCTTTGAGAATTAATTAGTTCACATCTGTATGCTGTTGTAGAAAACACATGCAATTACAGCTGGAATGTAACAGTTGTGGAATATACTTTTCTATATACACAGTACATGTGAATGAGTTTTCATTGATGTGTAACTCATAATGAATTCATGGTACAGATACGTCCAACTGATTCGTCTCTAGCTGTCAGAGTGTTCTGTCTGAAGAACGCTGAAATAATAAATAAAGTACGGCGTCAATATCTCCAGTCCATATGCGTTCCTTGCCTCTCCTTTCTTCCATGTTGGCCTCCCTGCTGGGTTCAAATCAATTCCATCAATGAAGCCGTCACAAAGGAAACATTACTGCAGTGTTTTCCCTGTGAAAAACGCCTGGTAATTACAAATCAAACGAGACAAATACATTCCGGGTAATGAGCGTTAAACGGATGTTAATTATCCGATTGAACGGCTGTCACCATTAAACTGTGTCTGATGGAGGGAGCGGATGGGGTGTGGGTTGTGGGATGGGGGGGGGAGTGCGGGGTCGAGGGGAAGGGTAGCTAAAAAAAACGGCGGGCACTCTGAAAGGCGCATTAACGGCGGATTGAGGAGATCAGACGGTGTGAAGCGCGTGTGTCGGAAATGGAAGCGAGAGGGGAAAGGCATGTGGAGAGGCAGCGGGGGTGGGGGAGGCGAAACTTTTCCTTTTTTTTTCTCCGACATTAGCGATTGCTGCGGTGCAACGGAGGGGAAATTAATCAACTGGTTTTTTTTTCCAGATTTTTTGATTATATATATATATATTTGAAAAGGACAAAGTGTGCGGGGGGAGAGAGAGTTGCTCAAGAGGCAGGAGTCCCGCTGCGCTAATATGGTCACAGCCGGGTCTCCAGTCACAACATATCTGTCTCAGAAGGATGGGAAAAAAACAAGAAAAGAAACGGCACTTAACATTCACAACAAGGTGCAAGTCATCTCGGATTTATCAAGCAGCTCACATAACGAGGTGGGAGTCCACATTCGGATTAGGGAAGTACAGACAGAACAACTTTGAAACTCAGATCCAGACGAGAAGAAAAAAAAGAAGCTCAATCTGAGCTGTTCAACAACAGCCTCAATGGTCTGATTAACCTGTGATATCCGTAATTGTGAAAGGTTTTTTGCTGCTCCGGGTCTTTTGTTTGTTTGCTGCTGTCAAAACGAGGAATGACTTCTCCGACACTGTGAAGAGGATAATATCTATCGTGGTGACTTGACTCAATCTTTTCATTTCTAACCCCCATACCAGTTCAGAGACAAACGTTATGTCCTGGAATAAGACATCATCGCTGCGATGTGAATAATGCAGTAATAAACTGGGCCTTGTTTCTCTTTCAAATTGCCATTGACAGATTGTAGGAAAAAAAGTTCAGAAGAGGATTTCATAGTTTAATAAATAAAAGAACTGTGTTACGATGCTCAAAAGTTGTGCTTCAACCTTCATGAAATCCTATCAAACTATGAATTCCCTCAAAAGCTAAAAATATCTCTATCACAAGCGATAGAATGTCATGAAAGCTGTCAAAGAGTTTGTTCAAGTGTCCTTCTAACGTTGGATAAATGGATTATCAACTTTTCAAAGTGGACATATAATATGTAAGAATGCATGAACTGCAATGATGAGGGAATATTACAGCAGCACCAAACCCTTATTATTTCACTTGATGTTATTCTTTAAGGGCAAGTGCGAAGCATTTAGTGGGGTCTATTAATGACATATTTTATTATTATAAGTGTATAATTACTAGTGTCTGATCGCCTGAAAGTAAGAATCCTTGTGTTTTCATAATAAGAACAAGCTTTTTAGCAAGTATTTTTAATGGAACGTGATATATGTTGTTTGTCATAGAGCTCCATTGTTGTCCAAAAACCTGTTAAAAACAAGTTGTTTCATTCATTACGATGAACACACACAGTCCCACATATATCATTCTGCTGCCATTCTGCTGCCAAACGAATACGGCACTAATTAACTGTTATTAAAGTGATGTTTGTAAAAAAGTGGAAATGAATGGGCCACAGAAAGTGTTGAGAGATGAAGCGGTGGTTTGGACTCTGCTTGATGGTCTATTTGACTCTAAATGGACCATCATTTACTATGTATTGAAGAAGACTTGAAACTAGATATTGAGAACATACACTCTTATGTGTACTGAGGTAATAAATCACATAAGTTCACATAGACTATACAATCAGACTTATTTTTGTAACTAGAGGAGCCGTCCCTGGTGGCCAGTAGAGAGAATTCAAGTTTTAGAACATCGATTTCACTCGGTGATAGCCCAGCAGAGTGTAGCATTTCCAAGATGAAGCGTTTCACTTATTACAACTGACAACTTACCACACTGCATTAGAGCATACTCTGGTCAAATTACATCCAATTAACTTTCAGTATTTCTATAGTCTCAGTTTGATTTATCCAAGGAATTGATTGACGTTGATGGAGGAGGGAAATTCAGTCTCCCTGCTGACGATGTCGCCACTTGTTCCGTTCCCCCCCCTATTTTTAAATGCCAACATCATTGCAATTCATCACACACACACACACACACACACATATATACATTCAAGCATCCACATCCATACAAACTGCTTTCCCTTCAGTGGAGGACTGGAGGAAGGAGAAGTATATGACAGCGCCCGGTGCGCACATCACTTTAACGCGACACGAAGTCGGGGCAGGAAATCATTTGAAGAAGTCCCGCAGTCCCCTCAGACGGAGGCTGCCAGCTTCTCAGTGATCCGCTATCATGTTGCCTGTCTCTTTACTGTCAGTGCTAATAGCTCCTAGACACCGGACTGGGACACGGGTGGCTACTGCTGGGCCAAGGATGGCATACATTCAATCAATAGTTTGCCCAGCAGCTCTCTCGGGCCGACGCCCGTGCGCACGTTTTTTTTTTTACTCCTGAATTAAGCATTCGTATGAAGCTGAACATAAGAGGATTTGTTTTCCGTGCAAGTGTGTCTTTGTGCGGCTGGTAACGTGGGCGTGCAGGCGCGTGCACGTACGTGTGTGTCAGCAAAGTTGCTTTGTGTAACGACGTGTAGCCCTTTGCACCTGCTGTGGAGATAGGGCCTCGGCCAACCACAACAAAGATTGGGGGGAAGTTTGAGTGACACAACAGTGCTGTGTCTGGCTGAGATATGATTCATTCTGTTATCGCTCGCTCTCCCTTGCGCTCACACATATATACACACACACACACACACAGACACACACACACCATCCCTTCCCGGTCTCCTCTCCGACGCACCTCTCTTTGCTTCCCTTCCTCCTTTCCTCCCCTCTCATTTATTCTCACCACCTTTCCGCCTTTCGTCTCCTCTCCCCTCCCCTCCCCTCCCCTCCCCTCTCCTCTCCTCTGCACACTGACCAATCAAAACCCCTCGGCCGTCCACCGATGAGTCCGGACACACAGAACGACTAATTAGTCTTGGCACAGCAACAACAAAATCCCACCGCACTGACGCTTGCACACACTCTTAACAAACAGATGTACACCGCTTACACATTTAGCGACGCTCGCGCATTTGGACACACACACACACACACACACACACATTTGTGCATTGACACACACGTTTCCCGACGCACAGCTTGAGGCCGCGGCAGCTGCAGCGGCTGTCGCGTCGTGCTTTTGGAAAGTTTTTTTGCTCGCCCCACATCCGATGATGAGGTCGACCTCGCTCCGTGGATGATAACTGCTCTGTGTGTGTTTGCGTCCGCACAGTGTTAACTGCAGCAAAGTGAAATATCCTAATTAGGCTTATTGAGACGTTTCCATTACCCACTAGTTGGGCCCTGCAGCTCACTGCGCTATGTCCGTGTGATGTGTTAAAAAAAAAGAAGTGCATTCCAGCTCATTAAATGATGTTTTTGTTGTTCTGGTCTTGGCCATCGTTTGTGTCGCTTATACATTGTTTTGGACAAAAGTGATTGCTGAGATCTGGGAACACGGCAGCATCAGTTGAACGCAGCCAGACACGGCAAACTCCCTTTGGAGAAATGTCTTGATTGGAGACCTGTTACTAAGTCAGCAGTTGACCTTGCTTTTCACCATTCTTCTATTTCTTTTTTTAGCTAGCTATTAGTAGGGAGATTTTTTTTTTTTTATGTTCTGCCAACAAAACTCTGATTGGTCAAAAGTCTCTCCAACCAGCTGGAAGTAGCCGGCCCGGAGCACAAACCCAGACCTGAACAAACACTTGAGACCAGGATCTCATTTCCAGGGCGTCAAACGCCAACGTTTTTGTCGCCTTCTGCGGATACTGACGGGTCAAACAAACACAGGACTTTCACCCAGGAGACTGTTGTGGAGAAAAAAAAGGTCAAAGTTGTCTCAATTTAAGTTACGCGAGTATGTCTCGTATGCTACGCATCTGAAGCTCCTTAACAAACGTAGTTATTTGAACCTAAACCATAAACCATGTAGGTTTGCTGCCTAAACCTAAGTCATGTGGAGGTGTGGTCCCTTTAAAAAGCGATCATTAAAACAAAATGGAACTAATAATTCTTACGTAATACATGCTAATCGTATTGATGGTTGTTGTTGGTTTGTAAGCCATGTACTAAATTTGACTTGTTTGCTTTTATATTATTTTCCAAAGATATTTCGTCTGATCTTTTGAATATATATATATATATATATATATTCAAAATGTCTGCCCATCAGACTGCTTGTGCTTTATTTCCAAGCCAGATTGCTCTCCAGCGAGGTACAGGTATTCCCAGATGTCCAGAGTTATAAACAATAAAGAATGGTGGCCAAAAACAAAACTACAGAAAAAACATTTCCCTTTAGAGAAATAAAATCACCACCTTCCTGAGAGTTCAAATGACGTAGATACAAATACCCAGTGAAATGGTGGAGGATTCAAATTTGAATGCAAGTTTGTGTCCCTCAGTGCAAAGTCACTGTGTGTGTGTGTGTGTGTGTATGTTTGAATGTGTGTGTGTGTGTGTGTAAATGTGTGTGTGTGTGTGTGCGATCACGCAAGGCAGCTTCCCGCCCCGAGGCTGTGAGTGTGGGTGTGTTTCTGGAGCCTCGGTGTCATTTGCCTCCAAACAGTAACAATGTTGTTGATCAGCAGTAGTTTACAAACCGCCAGGAGGACGGAACTAATTTGATCACATTCCCCCGTCTCCCACTCCCGGGAGACCGCCTCAATTTGAGCTCCTTATATACGTTCTCGATAGCAGGCCGCCACAAGTTGATTCTGACAGCAATTATGAATATCGTGTTCCTCTCAAGTGGTTCTGAGCTGGGGAATAATGAAGTTCTCACCATCATCTGTTTCCCCAAATCACTTAACTGCGTCTTCATTAGGAACTTTGCAGCCTTGAGGAAGTCATAGTGGGTGTCGGATAAAAGACAGCATCAGCACATGCCGGAGAATGACATTTATTAGCTTAATTTCCACACTGAACTCCGTAACTGAGATTACTTGTATTATTAATACAGCTGTCTGAACTGAGTGTTTCATGTCGGTTTACATTGTGTTGACTGATAGTGGATGTGCCTTTGACTCTTTAACGGTTTAACTACTTTCAGTGTTTACATGCAAACTGACAATTCTGCTTCCAGGGTTTTACTCTCAGCTTGATGACATCAAACTTCTTTTCACGCTTACATCGACAGTTCACCTGCTTTCAGCTGCTCCTGTGCACCTGTTAGTTGAACTACTTTAAAGTGTTGACATACACACTGACAATTCAACTGCATACTGGGTTTTTAACTTGAAAGTAGGCTACGATTTCAACAGCTTTCAGCTCTTACTCCCCTGTCACCTCAAGTCCTTTGAATGCTAACACTTAAACTGACACTTCAAATGCCTTCAGTGCTCCAAACTCAATCGACACGTCAAACTGCTTCCATTATGTTAGTTATCACTACAATTCCAATGTTTCAAACGGTCACGTTGGCAAAGTAAAACAGGCAGTTTCTAAAAATGGGCGTACAACTAGTTCAGGCAAAAATAAAAACATCTTTTGGTTAGGTTGAGGTGGTTCAAATAAGTATGTTTGTGATGTTACTTAAATTATGTGCGTAAGTTTAGTCTGTTACGTAGGTTACATTTTGTCCACAGCTGTTTTGATATATACAGACCATTTTTAGCTGTTTCCAAGTGTTCAAAAGTTATTTATTTCTATAAAAGCCATTACAAGACCTCAGTTTTCCACAGCTGACTGTCAGCTGTTTTCACCTGTTTAGACCTTAGGGACCCCGGGCCAATGAGGATACTTCTCTGTCTCTGAAAGTTTCAATGACCTGTGTGTGTGTGTGTGTGTGTGTGTGTGTGTGTACATCATCATATGCTTGAAGTAGGAAAATACCAAAAATGAGGAGCAGTAACAGCAGTGAGGAGTTGCTGACAGGCCAGTGAAAGGACAAAGCCCTCAGCTCCTCTGTGTGTGTGTGATGAAATATAAATATATAATAGAAGAATATTAAAACCTCCTTGTCGCCTGCTGCAGTCTTCCTCTGATATTTCTCCAAGGTGCCACGTTGACAGATAACGATCACATTATGTGTCGGGAGTGTCGCATCTTCTTTCATAACCTCTGTCTCTGTTGTTTTTATTCCTTTGGCTTCTCTCCTTTACTCGTGCTGCTTTTCTTTCCCTTCCTTTCCTTCTCCATCCCGTTCCTGCACTGTTTCAGCCTCCCTCTGACTGAGAGGCCTCTGAGTAACTCGGCAAACCCTCAGCGGCTGGAGGAGCCAATCATTTTGTCTGCTTAAGAGGGAGAGGTGACGAATTACAAGACCTACACAAAAGGATGCATGCCCAAACACTTCGCAAAAGCCTGAATTCTTTTTTTTTTTACGAAAGCACAGAAATGTCTCATAAATACCATTTGATTTCAGCCTTGTATCACACTTGCAGAAACAAACAATTACACATTGTTAGGGTTAGGTGACCAGACTACTAATATCATGCTTTATGTTCCAATAATGACGAAACAACATCTGCTTAATACTGCTTCTTAATTTGCTTCTCCAGGAAAACCTTTTCAAATATATTTTTGGATGGGATTGTTTGAGATGTATCTGTGTTTTATATTGTTTTTGAAACGACGTGTCTCAAGTTGCTGCCTTTCTGGCCAGGTGGTTATTGTCAATGAGAACTGATTCTAAATTGATGTATCTGGTTGAATAAAGGTTCAAAAAAACTAGTGTGAATTAAAAACAACCGCTCTTTGGGTACTTTCTTGCGTGACGTTGCATAACAAAGTAAAACAACTCTACGTAACAAGTGTAAAGTCATTGTTTACTTTGGGTTTCACACAGGGTCTCCTGGGTGAAAGTCTTGTTTTTTGTTTGAGCCCTCCCAACCACCACTTAACGCTCGTTATACTCCTTGTTGTACTTCGGAACTTTCGATAACGTTCGCTCGATATACTATTGTGAATATTGATCTGACCGAGTACCAAAACGTCCTCATTCAACTTATCCCATTGTTTACAGAAATGAATAATTAAAAAATATATAATAATTCTGGTGTCTTTTAGCTTACGTGAATGTTTCCAAGGAAACTACAATTTGAAAATAAATTGTAAATTTCTTGTGAAACGTGTACATTAATATTATATTATAGTAGCTCACGGCATTGCACATCAATTAGATAATTTTGTGATTTGTATGTGTCTTTGCCATTTCATGATATACTGTATAAACATAATGGAAAAATATTCTGACTAATGTTGTGACCATTTCAGCTATATTGTCCAGACCTAACTCAATACTTACTATCCAAAAGTGCCAGCACCCTGGATTTAGAAATTAGTATGGTGTGTAAAATAATCCTTTCAGATTCAAATGTTATCAAAGACTGAAATAACCTTTCTATTGTGCTATTGGCTCTTACCAATACCAATTTTCCAAATGTCATTGTTTGCACCAGTCATGATTTTATCTTTACAAAAAGGATCAAACAAATCCGAAGGCCCCAATAATCTATGATGATAAATATGTGGAACTGCCAAACAATAGCACTATGAGATAGGGAAGAAAAAAAAAGAAATCCTGCACGGTAAATTGAATTAAACTAGTTTAATCAAAATCAGCCTTTAAAATGGTCTTTTATAAGCTCCACATTGTAATGCACGGACAATGGTTGAATAAGTTTTACCTGATACCTTTTTGGTTTTCTAGAGTCCGGAAAACTGGACAATTTTCAGAACAAATAAGGACCATTGTGGTTAGCAATTATTTGTGCTGAAACAAGCAAAAACATTGTTTTTCATGCACTGATCAGTTTGTAAATGTTATGGTATTTTGCTTCAATGACATGCAAAATACACATATATGTTTATTTTATGTTTATATATATATATATATATATATATATATTTGTATTTTATTTTGTTTATTTTATTTTACTTCTTTGTCTAGATTTCTCCTAAATTCCCCAAAAGTTACCAATACATAAGGTCACATTTGCATAATTAAACAGAAAACTTATATACTAAAAATAATTGTCACTCACAGCCTGATTTGTCCAACAATATACTCCTAAAGATTTGGGCCAAATGGATTTGATAAAAGTGATAAAAACAAAAATCCCAAATCGTCCCTGTCACTAAATAATGTCACTAAAACTAAACAAGGATTGCAGAAACGTCTTTATTGGATTAGAACATCAAAATCATTTTGGGTTTGAATATTTTACTCTGCATCATAAAAATTCAGTGAAGAGGTGATCTAGAATATATAAGTGATACTATAGGACTTCAGGGTGAACATAAAAGTGTGTGGGGGGGCTGTACTTATTTTAGACGGAAGACTTACAAGTAAGCGCTTTTCTTTCCCAGTAGCTGGATTGTGTTATTTCCTACCAACTCAACCATAAACCATGAAAGTACCAGGAGGCCCGGTGCAGTTCACAGACTATGGAGGACAGGCTGTGGTCCATTGACCGAGCAGAGGAGTGAACTAACCGACATGTGTGAGTAGTACGCAGAGTGTGTGTATGTGTGTGCGTGTCAGGCTCGGGTGGGCCCGGCTGAGCTGAGTAGATGTGACCAGCCTAAGTGTGTGTGTCTCATATCAGTGTGTCCTCGATCGCTCTCACTGTATGGGGCACTTTAGCCCATTCTTTGCTGGCACCGGGAGGCACAGACACACACACACACTAAAACACACAGTAGACTACGCACCTGCACACATGTATGCACAACAACACACACGCACACACAGACTCACGCAATGTTTTGATGTAAACTCAAGTGGACGAGGGGTCCAGTCAACCGCTCTCCCTCCCTTCTCTTTTTTTCTTCTTCTTCTTTTCTTTCATCGCCTCCCTCGCTGTGACATTTTCAACGGCATGTCACGCAACCCCGCACAAGCAAACACACACACACACACACACACACACACACACACACACACACACCATGTCGTGCTCTCAGCCGGAGACCTGCACCTTTGTCAGGGGAGAACCACTTAAGCACGCTCATATACACACACATATTCACGCACATTCATGAAAACTCTCTCTCTCTCTCTCTCTCTCTCTCTCGATGTGCACACATACTTCGCCACTTAAGCCGTCTTCCTTTCACCATCTCGTGCCCCCCTGCCCCGCCCCTTTCCTCTACCCCGTCTCGTCTGGTCTCGTGTGTGCGTGACTGCGGCTGGCTTTGGCGAGAGAGTGGGGGGGGGGTCGAATTAGCACGGCGACCCAGTTTTGGCGCCAGAGAGAGACGAGACGTCAACGGAGGAGATATTGAGGAGCTCCTTTCTCTCTCTCTCTCTCTCTCTCTCTCTCTCTCTCTCTCTCTCTCTGCTCCGGCTGCTGTGATGTTACGGTGAATGGAGTACCGGGATGAGGATTACTCGATAACGCCAGTGAATTCTATTTGCAGATGCTTTTATGCTTTACACACTTATAGTAAAACAAAAACAGCAGATATTATGTTACATTCAAATCCTCCTTGATAAAATCCATTATAAACAAAACGTGACACCAGGTGGTTTTCTTTTTTCACACATACACAAACACACACACGCAACACATCTCGACAAGGAGCTCTCGCTGTGTCAAATAAAGAGGGCGCTGGCCTCACATTGGTAAGACACAACAGCAGTTTGTGTGTGTGAGAGAGAGAGTGTGTGTGTGTGTGTAGGCGTAGGGAGGAGGAAGAGGGGGGGAGGGGACGCAAGCTAACCGGTGTTGCGTGTCTCGTTTGGCTGACAAACTGCTTTTAGCGTTTAATTATCCATCGCTCTGTGATTAATAGGTTTTAATCACTGTAACCCGTGGCAACCTGAAATGCGCACAGGTCTTCTCCATGAGGTCAACCGATCAACCACCCCCCCGCAGAAAAAATACAAAAAATACAAAAAACAAACATGCGAAAAAAAGAATCAAGAATCGTTGCATCTGAAACGTCTCGCCTCTCATTCCTCGTCGGCGTCTGACCGAGAGCAGAAACCTTCAGCTCAGACGGACTCTCGGTTGTTTTTCTCAGGATTTACCTAAAATGCTTTTGACCAGACCTTGAACCTTTCACAGGATCCACAGCCAGAACTTCAAACAGACTTTTCGTTTCACCAGAAGAAAAAAAAGAAAGTTTCAAACGTCACGTGTCTCTACGAAAGGGTTTCTTATTTTTTACATTCTAGAGACGTTTTCTCAATGCTTACGGAATTTCTTCGAGATGGATATTTTTTCGAAATAGAAGGTTTGAAAGGAATTCATCAAACGAGCCAAAAGGATTTTTTTTTATCGCCAAGCATCCTCAGCAATATCTATCCATGAATTTGGTTCCTTTGGTCAAAGAAAAAGCCGGATGCATTGTTACTCTTTGCTTGGTAAGTGTTCACAGGTGTAAATATGAAGCCCGACGGGTACCTCCCTCACCGGACAGCTTTTTAATGCGACTCCGTGTTAAGTAGGTGTAAAGAATACAACTCATTATTAGGAGAAGCACAGCTACGGGGACATAAAAAAACAACTGTAATGGGCCCCATGAGCCGTTATGGCCTGTTTTAGTGTTCTCGTTTTCTATCATAGATACTTAGCCTCCTCACATTATAAATATATCAGATCATGTTATATGGCCCAATGAAACTCCGACTTCTACTCCCTCCCCCCCCCACCCCCCTGACCGCTAACAGTAGCGCAGCTTTTATTTAGATTAAGTATTTCATCCAGTTTTATTTTTTAAAGATGGGGTTAAAATAGAGATCCATATTTCATTTTTTTTTTTACTATTTTGGATACATTGGTAGCTTAGAGAACTATTTAATGGAAAAAATAAATTGGAGCAAACAGCAATTTCTGGCATAATCCCATTCCTTTTGCACATACAGATATTTGTTCATGATATGAACGGATAGTGGAGATAGTAGCCTTGATTTCACCGCGCTCTGTGGGGCCATTTTAGTCTTCTGTAAATGAGATCAAGATACCTTTCCTTTTGCATGAATTTGTTCTTTCTGATAAATAGGTAAATAAGACATTACGAGCATTAATAAGACGAGAACCCGCGCTATATAGCTGGTTATTATCATGATTTGGGTGGGAAAGCTGACTAAATTGGAAAGGGTCTCTCGCAGTCTGGTTCAGTTGTTGCTGACAGGAGGTTTTACTGGATACTGTCACTACGTTACGTTTCATTGAGCTTTCAATGGGGAACTGCCAAAAATACACGGACTAGCACCTCACACCTGCATTTTAAGTCCTTTTCACTTTTGATAGATCATGAAAAAAAATCCCCTCATTATGATTATTATGTTTTCAAAATTACCAAGATAATTTATTAATCACGTCGTTGATAGTTTCCACAAGCAGCACATGGATTGAGTATCGTGGTTTAGCTTTTGAATTTAAGCTTAAATCACATAACACAATCCTGCCATTGGTCTTTTTTGCATTCTTTCCACAAACAAAACACACCAGCGAGGATTTGTTTTGGCGTAGGCTTTATATATATATATATATATATATAAAGCCTACGCCAAAACAAATATATTTATATATATATTTATATATATATATATTCATATATATATATATACACTTTACCCACAATGTCAAATTAGTTATATTAGAAAAAGATCTCTATTTACGTGCCCCTTCACAACACGGGTCAGCCCCCATACAGTTATGCCTATGGATGAGCCTGCATAGTTTCTGTCTAACCCTAACCCGAGCGAGTGGCTTTGGAACTGAGCCTAATTTAAAAGAAACTAAACAAATTTAAATTGCAAAAAAATTATATATATTTGTATGAATATAGATAAAAGTATATAGCAGAATAACTTTATAGATATTTTCTACAGAGACTAAATGTTTAGTTTAATTTGCCATATTTATAACTACAGTTTTTGCTGCTCATATATGTCCCACGACATTTGCTGCGGTGACATTATCGTGCGCATGGAAATGTAAAAAATTACTAAAAGAAGCAGCCTCTATAAACATTTAAATAAATCAATAAAGAAAACACTCATAGATTTATACAATATAGGATTTCGACCGACACATAGACGAGAATGACTGAGGTGTGGCAAATGTCCATGATGAGTGCAAGAATAAAATCGTTCGGGGTAAGACAAAACAAATATTTGTTTTGGATCTCCAACATGTAAATGTCTCTTATTCAATGTTCATCACAGCCCAAAAACTATACTATAACTATAACTTACACATTCATGACATGACATGAAAAAGTCTACATACATTTTTTAAATAAAAACACAGGCAAATTAACTGACCTAATCAAAGCCCTGGAGGAAATTTGAGAAATGACAACCCAGCTCGGCCCAGAACTGGCGGGTTTGGGTTTGGGCCCCAACTGGGTTCTACACAGAAAATCAAGCACCAGGAGTTAACTCACCCACGCAGGAGTCTCTGTGTTCCTCGAATCCGGCAGAGCACACGCATCTCCCGATGGGCACCAGCCACTCTCCCTCCGCGCTGCAGTACATCTTGGGCGTGTCCCTCTCCTCCGCGTGGTCCACACACAGACCCCTGACCTCCACCAGGGAGGACGAGTCGGCACCCGTCACCACATCGGTGAACACCGCCAGGTTGCGGCTCACGCCCGCGCAGCGCTTGTAGTACACCCGCACGGAGGTGAGGGCAATGCAGGCGCCGATGTCCTGGAAGGCCAGGTAGAAGCCCCGTCTGCTGAGGGGGCCCACACCTCGCACCTGGGGAGGGGAGGAGGAGGGTTTGAGACATTGACAGCAAATATAAAATAGGATATATCGTGAACAAAAGTGCTCATGTTTGCCCTAGATTTGGGGGTTACTGTGGCTGGAAACAGCATCAAGATGGATATGGTCAAATAACACAGAACAGTCTTTTTATTGACAAGATTGCCTTTTCTCCTGACAATAGACGTTCCCATACAACAAAACCACATTGTCAATTTTCGTTTTGATGGGAACGTATTTCCTCCTAGATTACAGTGATTTGTCGTATAACAAAAACACTTCTAATCCCAGTCGTAGTCTAAGGTCAGAGTGGATGGACGGGTCCAACAAACGAGGCCGCTGTTCATGTCCTGCGGGAAATTTTTCGCCACATTTTAGCTTAAGTGATGTTTACGAAATAGTTTTGTTGCAGTTTTTGTTTTGCTTCAATTTAAAACGTTGACCAGGGTTTAAAACTGCGACCGTAATCTGAGAGGAAATACCCCTGAAACGTTTCTAGAAAATGTAATTTGAGATCTATAATAACACTTTTTTGGGAGATATTTACATGCCTGCACAAAGTCAGTAGCGCGAAAACTGTCCCAAAATCGACTTTAACGTAATTGAAGGAAAATTGAAGGAAAATGGTTCCCAACCGCAACGGTAGAAAAAACGGCAAACATTTTTGGTTCTAAACTGTTAGTATTTGACATTTGTCAGCTCACAATTCACTACAAGAAGACAGAGCTTCCTTTTCAGGGGTTGTTATGCAAAAAGTGGTGGTGTAACGTACCGCTGTTGATCCGGGATCGGTACGGATCGGTACGGATCGGTACGGATCTCCCCTTGCGGTTCAGCACGCATGGGAACCGCGGATTAATTACAGTTTAACGTTAATCGTCACAGTGTAAAATATAGTTTTATTGATGATCGTTCTCTGCCAATTTTCAGTAAGATTTGAGATCTGAGATTTGACATCATTAATGTTTTTCTAGTCGTCAATCTCTGATAATGTTCCAATGTAAAAAACAATATGTGATTAAACTGACAGGAGAAGAGCGAGGCTTCCGTTCGGTTACATTAGGATGCGTTCCGATTCTGTTCAGTGAAAATGAATAAAAAGGTACATTCTAACATTATTGTGATGTGTTCAAATGTAATCTCGTAAAATGTAGTGTTGGTGATGAACTTGTATGAATCCAGTTGTTTGAAGGAGATATTTTCACAGCAACATAAATAGTTATTAGAGGGGGGAATTATAACCTATTTTCAATAACTCTGAGCTGCATATCATCATTAAAACTACTAATGATAGGATTTGTTTTAACCATTAAAAATACAATCTTTTATTTCCTTATCATTTAAGTAATGTGTCTTTATGAAGGAAAAAACACTATAAATTACTATGACAAAGTAAAAGGACAACATTCTTAATGTTTGATGGATTACAGACTTCTGATTATTTTCGGGATGGTGGAACAAAAAAGTCTGAAGCCATGTAGACCAGCTACCATAATCAAACAACAATCAATGATCAAAAAACCTGCGATCAAGGATCTCTCAAAGATATATTTCCTCCCTTTTTTTCCTTTTGGGTTGAACCGTGATCCGACCTGTGACTCCGATCCGAACCGTGAGTTTTGATCCATTAGCAAAGAGGGTTCCACTACCCTAAAGCACAAGACAATATCTCTTAAGAATTTATGCCATATAACTAAATCTACTCTCAGTTCTGTACACAGGATACATATGAAACCTCTGTGTAATTTTGCCTCACTTACTCGACAAACTTAGTTTGGGAAGTTCTCATCTTAAGAGCTCAAACAGTGGTTTCCCCGACAGAAAACGGTGGAAGCAGTGTGAGCGCAGCCTTAATTCAATCTCTGGCCTGGTGTTTGGTGTTGTGCTTTGGCAGCAGTCATTAATCATCTGCTTCGCCTGCAACAAGAACCTGGAAATCATGGATGTTTTTACATTTTTATTCGCTTGTTTTTACATCTCATATCACAGTTGATTATCTTGTATCTTAACTCCCGGGAATTGATTCAAAATATTGTTTCAAAAGTTTGTTGTGGAAGCATATGAAAATGTAAGGGCGTTTTTTTTTTTTAAAGCAATAGAACTAGTCTAGTTGTTTCTAATGGACTTTTTTGCCAACTCTATTTCTCTCTTTATTTCCCCTCCACTGTTCTGTTTGCCCCCCCCCCCCCCCCAGACTTTTTTTTCACCATTGTACACCATGTTGTTGATGGAAAATTAAGCTAACGGTCCTCTCACCATTCCTTATTTGTGAAGCAGTTTTTACTCCAACAGAGGACGGGATGGTGTGACAAAGCCATTAAGCCATTCAGCGTCCTCCATTTTCCGCTTCATCGTTTCCTCGCAGGTCAGAACTGTCTGAATTGTATGCTGTTCATCAAGAACACAAATTTTCTTGTTCACTAAAATTGGACTCCACACCCTTTTTCTTGATACAACAATACTGTTTGTCTTATTCCTCCAAAATGTCAATATCAGGAGCAGTCCCTACATGCTGATCAATGAGCAGCTTTGTTTGAGGGATCGAAATGATTTTTTCACCGTCAAACTCGATTCCCAAGGTCCTGAAACATCAACACTGTGCTAATTAAAATGGTAATTATGAGTTTTGCAGATCTTTCTGTGCTACTATGGGTTCATTTTTCTTGCTTTTCATATTGCGAATGCCAGGAATTCAATATATGTTGTATCACCACAATCAATCGTTGTTATTTAAGTTGCATCAGGCATTGTCATTTATAAAATGTCATTTTTCACTCAGAAAAAGTTTGAATTATTTCTTAAATGACATGAACGTATAAATGTCTTAACCGTTAACTATGATCTATTTGGAGGGAAAGAAAAAGAAAAACATATTTTTAAATAATGAATGTCAGACAAGATAATTGTCAGCCTAAACTACATGAGAGGTTATATAGAATGTAAAATAACTGTTCAAAAAGGAACCAATTAGCTTGGGCTTGAGAACTACAGACGGTGTCGGGAATTTAGAGAGTATCGGGTGACGGACTGCTGTGTTGTTTTTGGTTTTTTCTTGAAGTCTGTTGACTTTTATATTTGTTCTACAGTTGAGCTCAGGAATCATAAAAGATTAAAAAGTCAATGGCAAAGCCCCTGTACCAACAAACCCCCAACCTAATTGTAGTTTTTGTGTTTCCACTAGGTAATTCAAGATTAATGTGTCGCAAATGTAAAGTCACTGTTCGATGAATTATCGCACGTCTTTCAGATCCTCATTTTTGTAACAAAATAAGGTACTAATAAAAGAGTAAAGCTCCACGGTTTGGTATCTAATTTGTAGATTTTATCAATATCAAAGTATTTCCCACGATACCAAGCTGAGCCCTGCTGTTTGTTTTCTTTTTCCGATCCTAAGAACGGAGCACAACACAGCCTGAGTGATGAAACTGGAAGAGGTTCATCCGGGTCTGTGGATGTTTCCAGCTTGTCTTGTATCCTACCGAGGTGTGTGTTAGAATTTGGAATAAACTTATGATCCAGAAAGTGAGATGTATGCTTCACAGAGCCTTGACCGACATGTACAATCGGTATCCGTGCTGTTGCTCATACCTCGGTGTTGAGTTTGAGTCTGCGGACTCCCAGGTCCACCCCTGTGAAGCTCTCGTCAGCAGCGATGGTGTCGATCTTAATGAACTGGTTCTCCCGTACGGCCGAGCCCACGGCTCTGTCGGACTCATAGTAGTACAGGTTGAAGGTTTCCTGTGGAATAAACAAGGTAGTAACAAAATGAGTAATGGATTAATACTCATTACAATTCAAAGACAAGTCTAGATGCAACCATGAAGCTTTAGATGGACTGAAAACACCTCTTGTAGAGGTGTAAACTATGTTTTTTTTCTTTCTTTTCTACTTTCGCAAAAAGGTCTGTCAGGTCTATATTTGGGAATTAAAATGAGTTCAAAACTAGAGTTGGTCCCATACCAATACTAGTATGAGGAATGGCCTCTGAACTAGTACTACACAACTGTGGTTAAACACTCTCATGCACATTTTTTCCCCCTAATAATGTTACATTGTAAACAACTAATCTGTGTTGAAATCTGCAAGAGGAGAGCTAACGTTAGCTAATAGCGGCTAGCAGCAGGTGGGCAGCACAGTCCTGCTTGGCTAATTAACGAGGCCAACAACTAACGTCAAAGGAGGTCGCAATATAGTTACATTATGAAGCGTTCAGGCTCCATTCAGCAAAAATTACAAATGGTGGAAGGTAAATTATGTTATCATGATGTGTCCAATAGATCTTTTATAATGTAGTTTTTGTCGGGAAGCTTGAATAAAGGCAGTTGTTGGATGTTGATGTTGTTTTTACAGCAATATAGAATCAATATTATGTCCCGTTTAACTTTCTATCACTGGCTCTAGCAGCTTATAATGCATCATTTAAACTACGGATACTAAGATTTGTTTAATTCAAAGCAAATATTTAGATAGAAATATAATAACTTATTATTTTTAATTTTCAGTTTTTATGCAAAAAAGATAACATTTACAATTGTTGGCTATTTACACTGAATTGAAGAAGAAGAAGAAGAAGAAGAAGAAATAATATATTAGTCAGTTTTATTCAGGTATCGGAATTAATATGGGGAGCTATACTATCTACCAGACACAGACATTGGTTATTTGGAACCATTGCTATTTTCACATTTTAAAAAAGTGAGCAAAATGTCAATAGTCCTAATAGTCCCCCGTCTGAGTGTTACCTTGCAAGTGCCCAGTACTCCAGGCATGCTGTTGCAGTCTCTGAGGGTGAACTTGACCTCGATGTAGATCCTTCTTGCTCCGTCTCGGGGGAGCCAGCCCGTCCTCAGCCAGTTGTTCTGGCTGGGGCTCATCACGTTACAGACCTGATTCGGAAGAAAGTGTTGTAATCAATCTCCAGCAGCAATATACATAGTTAATAAAAACGATAATTATAGTCTTTAAAAGGGTTTTTGTGTGTCTTCTTCATTTTTGTGATTTGGAAAGATGTCATTTGTCCACACTCCTGTGTGGTGCTGTATTTGTTTGGAAGAGCAGAGCACAGCCTGGCTCTTCACAAAGCCCAGTTGCCAGTGAAAAATGTTGGCATTGTATATTTTTGCCAACCACATATAGTGAATGTGGACGTTTATGTAGGACGGGTGATGGATGGGTCAAACAAACATTGGACACAGGCTGCCCCCTTCAGTCTGTTAGTCAACTAATCACTTGATTAGGTCTTGATACATTTTTGTACGTTCTTTTTTCATGCTGAAGGACTTATTTCCGAGAAATTCATGAGCACACCTCTGGAAAACACAATATTTAAAGTGGCGCTTTCGTGATTAAATCAACTAATCGATTGGTCGACAAAGGATTTCTTGGGCCCTTTCACCCAGAAGGCCGCTGTTACTGTGAAACCAATAGTAAACGTTGAACTTACGCTTGTTAACTAACGTTGTTATGCTCTTTACATAACGCCAAGTTACCTTTTTATGGTTGTTAGGGTTCTTATGTTAAATTGTTGTGTCATTATACCTCTGACCAACTCTGACTAAATATATAATTAAAATAAATACTTGTTTTAAAGTACTGTTATCTGTTTGTTATTTTGCATATGTATCTATTATTGCACTCAGTTTATTGTTTAGATTATATTTTTATGTTAATTGTTATGCATTTTCACCAAGTCAAATTCCTGACCTGGCAATAAAAACTTCTGATTCTGATTCTGAATAGTTTTGTTACCTTAACCTAAGCAATCGTTTCACAAGTCATCCACGTGGCATTGTGCGTTTTTGCCAGACTGACACAAGGCTGATATGAAAAATATTTTTTGTTTGCAGAAATGTACAATGCCAACATTTCTTCTGCCTACTGGGTTGCTTCACAACAGCTAATATATATTCAGGTGAGGGCACCTGAGCTGACATGAAGATTTACCTCCACTCCGAGTGGTAGACTGGTAGAAAAGTGTTACTCTCAAATCGTAAAGTGCTTCCTGCTTTGTGTCTACAGACAAATATTGTGACATTTGTTAACCGAACTCGACCCAGTGTCACACAATGTAAAATGCAGTGTAGTTGTAAAAACTGACATTTGACCTACTTATGATGAAGTGGATGTTACTTTCTTTGCCATGCTCCACATGCATGTGTAAAATGGGCTTTGCTGGTTGTAGCGACCTACAATTAAAGAACACGATTTGGTGGATATTTTATTGGCTGTTTCTAGGATTTTTTTTGTCTTTGTCTGTGACTCAACCCACTTTAAAATACATTTCCTAGTCATTACATAATCGTACGTCTCCCCCAGAGTTTTATTGGAGAACACTTTGAAATTATATTTAGAGCCTCATGTCGGGAAATAAAAATTGTAGACTCATGCTGCGACAAAATATTATTTTCATTATCAATTTATTTGCTGATTAATAAACCAGTTAATCATTTGGTCTATACACCGCGGTTGCAATGTACAGGCTTATGGGGGCTGAGGCCCGAGGATATAAAAGGGCCCTTGAGGCTCAGGGGAAAAGTATAACATTCACAGGGAGAGACTTTGTGCTCTACTCACAACCGTACCAAACTAATTCAAGACTTTACCAGACC
Organism: Cyclopterus lumpus; assembly: GCF_009769545.1. Taxonomy (NCBI): domain Eukaryota; kingdom Metazoa; phylum Chordata; class Actinopteri; order Perciformes; family Cyclopteridae; genus Cyclopterus; species Cyclopterus lumpus. The sequence continues at coordinate 7,574,781 of NC_046970.1, read as the reverse complement.
TCAATAACTTATTTTTGTTACTGATTGACTCGTGACTGATATTCATATTTTTGCAACACTTGTGGGTGGACAGAAGGATGCATGCAGGCTGTTTTTTTAAAGTTTTGTGTGCTCCCTTTTATTGAAGCCATTAAGAATTATTTGCAACTGTGGCCCGTAGGCTACCTTTGCTTATAATGGTGATATGAGTTATATTCGATGCATTAGTGTGTGCTGTTGTTCTTTCAGGTCGGACCGGCAACAGTGGAGTTGTGCTTGGGGGAACGAGGGAGGGCCTTGAAAAACTCGTAACTCTGGGGGCAATGGTACTTTAATGCAGCCTTGGTTTATATGTCAGAAAAGATTTAAAAGTCTAATAAATGCATTACATTTTCTAAGAGCCCAAGGTAAAGTCTTTAAATTACTTATATTGTTCAACCAACAGTCCAACTGTCAAAGGCATTTACATTTACTACACTGCGAAAAACAGCAAACCTTAAGAAGCTAAAACTACAGAATTTTATTAAACGAGTGTTGCTACCATCTATAAATCAATAAGACAATATAATTTAACACAATGCTCTGAATAAACAATTGTCAGAGACTATTATTTGTCTAGTTGGACTCATGCCCTGACCACCATATGTGATATCATGTTAATGGGTTGAGGATTATTCTGTGTGCTCAAACAAACCCACCTTTTCAAAGCAAAAACCGTCATACATACCGATGTACGACCTTCAAAAATGACTAATTTATCTTAACTTTTGTTCACCAGCAAGAATTGTTGCATAATCTTTATTTTGTATAATTTTATGAAAATGATTACCATATAATCCAACAAATATAAAAGAATAACTGAAGATTAATTATCCAGTTTGTGTTTTTAAATAATTCATGTTGAGAAAAAAAAAAAACATTTTCCCAGACATCAAAGTGATATATTCCACTTCCTGTAATTATGAACAGTACACACCTGGTACGTATGGATGGGGCTGAAGTACTCGTCCATCTCGTTAATGGCATCCCACTGTGCAGAGAGGAAACAAAAGAAAACATTCTTGGGGTCAGTCACATGTTCAGCTCCACGTTCCTATTTTTTACAGACTCATATGCAAGAAATCACTCGGCTCCCGGCTATATTTCCCACGTGACTCCCTCCCCAACCGCCTTAGAATATTATTAGCTTTGACATCAAATGAAACATGTGACGACTCCCTGTCTCACAGGCGGCAGCCGTTGTAGTGTGGCAGGTGTACGGTACGCTATATTTTCCTCTCTCAGCAGACGGTACGGTTCAAGGTTCCTTGTACTCAGTAGCGATGCACACTTTGACGATTAAAAGTTAACTCGTGCAATCACGTCTTCTACATTCCAGGATATTGGAATTTACCACATGTAATTCCATTGGGACACATTTTCCTTTAATGAGATGCCCCTTATGTACTGTATGTGATTAGATTTACATTGTTTGCTGAGTGCCGCCAGTGGGCCAATAATAGCGTTACGAGGAGGAACGGTAAGTGAAATGTGTTGGTTCTTCGAAATGTGTTAATGTACGTTACACTTCCCTGCACCTCCTAGCGCACAGCCAGCACCCAGAGGAAACTCAATCACAGGAAGTGAAGTGTGTTCCGCCCCCCTTCCCCCTCTGAGTGTATTGTAGTGAGGCATAAGCTGCACTCCCAAAGACTTCCATCTACAGATGGGGAGCTCAGGAAATGCCCAGATGTCATGTAGTAGAACGGGACAGGAAGATTCAGATTGATTTAAATGCATCGGTTTGTATGTACACAGGTACGCATTTTGCAATGACTGAACACATAAAAAAAACAAAAAAACATCCACTACAATATAACGAATGGCTCTACCTAAAGGGAGTTCCCACAGACATTCTCAGTGTTTGAGATGATTTCAGTTTTTAGCCATGCTGTTTGGATGTGGGGATGGCAATTTATCAGAATAAAAAACTGGTAAATACAGTGTAGCCTAATTTCCCTTTAAGCACATGCAATCAAACCTGTTAAAGTTACCTGCTTTACTCCCTGACAACTTACTGCCGCAAGCACATTACACAACACTTTTACACCTTCTACTTCTACGTGCAAATCCAGTTGCACGTTACATGGTGCATTTGGAACTCAGGGGGGAAAATAACATACTCTCCCGCTCCTGTATTGGAAGTAACCCACCACAGCTCAGTCAAAGAGGAAATAAGAAAGTTCTGTCAACTGGCTTTATTCACGGTACATAGGGACTCAATTGCAGGGTGTCAAAAGTTCATGCAAACAGCTCCAAGCTCCAAGAGAGCAGCTTTATTTCCCTACGACTCCCTCTACTCCTGTAAAGAACAGGATATTTGCATGTGTCAAACAGTGTAGAGGTCATCCAAAAGATTTATTTAATATACCCCAATAAAAGACTGGCTGAATTGGGGGAATGTGACTATGTTAAAAGTGGTGGACTACGGGCGTAGACTGAGGAGGAAATCCTTTTTCTGGGGGCCCCTACTGGTGATACCATTATTCCGAAGGCATATTGCTCGATGGATTAAAACTATAGAAGCAATAAACAGAAGCGCATGCCTAATTATTATGCAGAATGATGTCCCCGAAACTTCTAGGTCTCCATATTATTTTTTACCTACTATGGCAAAGGCATGACCTGCCCTACTCTGCCTTTGATTGGCTTACCCTGATATTCTTACCATAAACCCAAACTAATCTCACTCCCCATGCACTAAACCTAACCAACCCAACCAAAGAAGTCAAGGAGGGAAACAAATGGGGTCCAATGATGTCATTTTGCATAATAGTTACACATTAGCCTGTGTGTATTTTTGGAGCAATAGGGGCTGTCAGACACATAGGCATCCGGACCAATAGGCCTCTGGTTTAGGATAACGGGCTGTCGGATTTACTTGGCTTGCTCAAAAGTGGGCGTGGAGCCGCGACTACACCACCCTCACCAATGATGAGGAAAATCAAGGGAGGTGGAGAATGATAGAGAAATAAGTAAATTAGAGCATAACCATTCTCTTTTGGGAATGTAAACAACATTCATGGCAACTGATTCTGAAAACAAACAAACCGGTATGGCTCTGCTCAATCGATTAATGGTCAAGGGTGTTTAAGACTCTTTTTTATTTTTTATTTTATCTTACATCTTTGTCCAAGTTCTACAAATTATGGAAATCAATCAGGCACCCATTTCTGAAAGTTAAGATGCCATTTAATTGTGTCTTCAAAATATGGAGGGGGGGACCAAAACCACTAAGACCAGCCCTGTGTGTTAATGTAAAGCAGGCCGGTGCAGGATAAGAAGATTGGTCCTCGTTTCCGGGATTACAAAAGAACAACAACACAAAACAATAAAGAAAAATAAATATCTCAGTGGGTGTAAACAGAACCAGTGACTCACTATGTGTCAAACTATATGACGTCTTCCTCCTCTAAGAAGAGCAGCTCTACCAATCTCCCAATAAATGTCGTTCTTCGACAATATGCCGCATTGATTATTTTGTCTCAGTGTAAACACAGCCAATTTGTGTGCATGTATAAATAGCAGGACACCCATGTGTGTTTAACCCCGGTGTTAACCATGAGCATCCAGGGTCTGTGCGATCCTCGCGCGAGCGGCGGAGTAATTGAAAGGGAAAGCGTCGACCCCAGGAAGCTTTTGGGGCCGCGCCCGGCTGAACTCGGCCTCGGATAAGACGACTGAGCTTTGTATGGAAGCCCTCCAAGTCCTCTCCTCAGCCTCAACTCCTGCCCCCCCCCCCCCCCCCCCCCCCCCTCCCCCCGATCCCCTGACACACACACTCACACACTCCCCGAGGCACCGCCAGCCAAAAACCACTGGGATAATTAAGATGTAGGAAGTCTCACCCTTCCCTCCCTTCCTCATCCTCTCATCTTTATCTGCTAAATTGAAACCGTCCTTGAACTTGTGAGGACCTCGGCTAATTAGTGGGGTGTATAACCTCTCTATCGCCCTCATTATTCCCGTCTTGCCATCGCTGCACTATCCACCTTTTTTTCCTTTTTTTGGCGGTGTGTGGGGGGTGGGTCTTACGATTTCTTCTTATATGTCATTTTTTTTTTCATGGAGTGAAAAATCACAGCAGTTTAAGAGCAGATTGTCAGGCGGTCGGGAGCTGTACGACAAAGCATGGCGGGATGAGATTGTTGTTTACTCTTGTAAATAATGGGGGGAAAGTACTGCTCATTCTCAGCAGACATCCAGGGAAGAAGAAGTTGGAGAGATTCAGCGGGGCGTTTTTATCTTGTGAGAGCACGATAAGAGAGTTCTCTGTCGCAGCGACGAGAGGAACGCAGTGCTTCACGGAGCCGCCCACTGTCAGTGTGGGTGTGTGCAGATATATATGTCAGCTAGAGACAGGGGGAGAGAGAGAGAGAGAGAGTGTTAAGTACGACCGAGAGAGAGAGAATGAGACATTAATTGGCTGTAAAATGAACATCTGTTTCCTTGCCTGTCAAGTCATCGGATCTCTCATCAGGAAAGAATCAAAGGCGACGGCAAAAAACACACTCAGTAACTTAACACCTGATGCAAATGTATCGCAAATGCAAATGTAAGGCAAGGCAACTTTATTTATAGAGCACAATTCATACACAAGGCAATTCAAAGTGCTTTACAGCTACATAAAATTACAAAAAGGCAAATAAAATCATTCCATAAAAACATTAAAATAATAATATATTAATTATATTAAAAGCGAAGAGTGCATATAAAATACTTTCAGTTGTCAAATAGAACTGTTTTCACCCTGGATTTAAACATTGTCAGAGTTGAGGCCTGTCTCACATCTTCTGGAAGACTGTTCCAGATTTTAGCATAAAAGTGAAACGCAGCCTCACCGTGTTTAGTCCTGACTCTGGACCAGCAGGAGACCACTCCCTGAGCTTCTCAGAGCCCGAGATGGTTCATATGGCTCTAACATGTCACACATGTACTTTGGTGCTAGACCATGAAGAGATTTGTACACAAGAAGAGCTGTTTTAAAGTGTATTATCTGAGCAACAGGAAGCCAGTGCAAAGACCTGAGCACTGCACTAATATGGTGGTATTTCCTGGTTCTAGTCAGGACTCGAGCAGCAGCGTTCTGGATGTACTGCAGCTCTCTTACAGCTCGTTTAGAGAGCCCAGTGAGCGGGCCGTTACAGTAGTCTAACCTGCTGGAGACAAACGCATGGATTAGTCTCTCCAAGTCTGGTTTGGACACTATTCCTTTGAATTTGGCAATGTTTTTTAGATGGTAAAAAGCTGTTGATGTTATTGATTTAATGTGGCTGTTAAAGTTCATTTCTGAGTCTAATATTACCCCTAGATTTCTAACCTGATTTTTAGGTTTTAGAGAGAGAGTCTCAAGGTGACTGATAACACGTTCTCTTTGTTTCTGTGGGCCACAGACAATGATTTCAGTTGTGTCTGAGTTTAGCTGGAGAAAATTGTTTTGCATCCACACACTGATCTGTTCGATGCAGTGACAAAGTAAATCTACAGGTCCATATTCACCTGCCGTCAGTGACACGTAGACCTGAGTGTCATCTGCATAGTTGTGGTAGGACACGTTATAGCTGCGTATTAGCTGGCCTAATGGAAGCATGTACAGATTGAATGCATGTACACACAAGTATGGATGTTTCGATCATCTCCAAACTGTCCAGACAAAAATATTTTTTTTAAGCTGTACAAATTGGTTTCAGGTTGGATTTTATTTTTCACTAGACAGCATACATGGCATCTATTAGCACTGAATGTTGGCTGAAGACCCAAAAAGGTAATTGTCTCTACTCAAGGATTATTATTTTGTTGTAATAAAACTAAGAATTTGTATCATTAAGAGTTTAGTTAAAACAGTGTGTTGATGGTACTGACATATTTTTTTATTTAAATCGACAACATCCCTGAGTCTGGCCCCCTTGTGCGTCAGTATAATGCTGCGTTCCCTTTACCTCGCAACTCAGGAGCCTGAGCTGCATTCAATGTTATTGTCCACAAGTCACATTTTAGTTATTTAAGCCAAGTCACATACAACATCACATAGGGAATGTCATGTTAACATGCTTTAACCTAAACCATGATCTTTATCTTGATCTGAAACAAGTAGTTCTGTTTCACAACGTTATATTATAGAACAGTCTTATAAGTCGTTTTTGGAATCAATGGCAAACTACCCTTTCTGTCACTTCGGTATGAGAATGTGTTGTTCCCCAACTGATATTATGACTGATATCGTCCACATCTTCATTACATAAAATACAAACACAGACGGATGATGATGGCTCATAGTTTTATCGCTAATTGCATTTTTGATCGTAATGTTCTGGGGTCAAGAAATCAAGCTGCTGCTCAGCCTCCTCTGACTCTTTGGCAATTAACGCACCACGTCTGATCCGCGTTCCTCGATTTCTCCACGCAGCCTGTCTCTCTTTAATCTCAATCCCTTTTGTTTTATTCAGCCCATTTAGTGTTTCCACTTACGACAACAGAAGTTGCCATCTGAGTTGCCTGAAGATCAGAGAAAGCTGTTGTTGAGCAGAATGAAAGTGTTTAGTTTTTTGGTCTAAATCTCGGGGTCTACTCGTACGAGACCTGAGGCTGCGGTAGCATGAAATCAATTTCCGTCTATTCATAACATATGATATGAAAGCGAGTGGGGTGCCAAATCAGATGAAAGGGAGACTGAAAGACTGATTAACAAATACAGAGAGGAACCTGGTTGAAAAAGATGATTATGTGCTGCTGGTGTAATTGGACAACATAAAGTGTTTAAGGCTTTATTCATCCCTGTTGTTTCTGAGGAAGATGAAGGTGGCTGCACATTTAGACGGTACAGATTCTGGTCTGGTGTGCTGATGGGAAATATTTCCTGCTCAACTTTCAAACTTGCAAGATTTGCCCCAAGGCCTTCCAGACCACATAAACAAACACGTTATTGCATTTACAAACTTTTTCAATTAAAAAATAAAACAAGTTACACTCAGCTAGTTGGTATGAATGACCTTGACTGTCATTACTTGTCCTATATTTCTCATCCTAGAGAAGGCTCAATAATATATACAATAGACATATCTGATGTTGCAAACACTGAAATGAAACCATTTAATTATGTGTGGGTGACAGGGAAGTGATCATTTAACACTAAGTGACAACTGTTGTTAATTTATGTGCAGAAAATATTCTCGTCGGAGTCTTTTGGATCATTACCATCAAATGGTGGGCGCTGCGTGAGCATATGGAACTGGCTAATTGGTTCTTGGCTTTTATATTAAAAACGACTAATAAATAGTACCAAAAAAAAACAATAGGTCTCTTAGGCTGCAAGATACTTTTAGAAAAGCTTCTTCATGAAATGAAAACAGCTTTTGTCAGATAAACTTAAAATAAATTAGTAAGCGGGCTGAGAAATGAAACCAAGGCCACTTTATAGCCACAGTTATACACAGCGCTGTCGCCGGCCGTTCCTTTCTGTTTTGTGTGTAGAATGAAATCATGGTGCAGTTAGCATGCTAATGTTAGGTAGCTAACTAACGAGCTGCTAAATGAGTAAAATGTGGCCCCATAATCAGTCATTAACACGGATTCCCCAGTTTTTGTGATTCGCTGATAGCTTCATTTCCAGTCCACAGAGAAGAGTAGAGGCTCGTGCCGTGCTGTGATTGTGACACTGGTTACAGAAAACCTCGGCATTGGCCTTGCAAGATTAGGGCTGATTTAACAATAGATGGCTTGTTGAAATATGTTCAATCATGAAATGTAGAATCTTATACAATGTGTTAAGAAATGTCAATATAAACACCAGCATTGATGTTTTTCAGCACATCAGTTAGTTTGGAAAAAGTTTCTAGGAAGGCCTTGAATCCGTTTTTATAAGATCAGGTATAAACTGTGATGCTTAACTTTAACCAATGTGGACGCAGAGTCCTTAAAGCGCTGTGAATTGATCCATTACAGCTATGAGCTCACGCGTCAATAGTGCCACCTCCGTGACAAAAAGAGCAAACGGTTGAGATTGTTTTGTCAAACTGCTAAAGAGATAACTCGGTTTATATGGGAATGTATGATTACCTTACCTCAGAGAAAATGATCTATATTCACTAATAATAACGGGAAGGTCAGAAGTCCTCCTAACCAATTTATGCGTAATCCAATAAGCGATCAATCCAATAAATAATGTAATACCTGTCAGGCTTCAGATTATGGGATAATGCAATCTCTGGTAATCCATTACTACCACGCTGTTTTCCTGTCTTTGTCTCACATTCAAGCGTCCATACAACACATACAACACATGTTTTAGGAGGAGAGGCGACCAAAGAAAAAGACAAAGCCAAAGACTGGTGTCCTCTTTGAGAGTTCTCATTTCAGATTAGTTTGACGGAGGTTTTCTTTAGAACTCATAGACTGAGAGAGAGAGGATGATGAAGATAGAGTTGGTGGGGTTTGATGGCTATGAAACATGCGGTGTGTGTGTGCGTGTGTGTGCGTGTGTGTTCACTGGTGGCATTTCCAGGCTTCGCGCTGTGCTCCGTGTGAAGTAACAGGTCTGCATATTAACTGAGTCGGAAATATCAGGCTTTGCCAAACACCTTCCTGCCTCTCATGCTATCAGCCACACAACCAGAACAGCGTTAATAACTTTGCATCTCCGTGTGTGTGTGTGTGTGTGTGCGCGTGTGTGTACGTGTTTCTGTGTGCACATGTGTCTTGTCTGTTGGCTATTTGACAGCGATAACCTTTTTGGAATAGGGGTGTTAATTGCACAGGTCTGTGATCAGTGCGGGAGGGGGGGGAGAGGGGGGGCAAAGTGCATGTAGGACCTGATTATGGAAAAGAAATATGTTGGGTGAACAGCGAGGGACAAATCATTTTATGATCTCGTTTGTACCGTTCCATGAGGTACGCATACGTAGCAACATTTGGTTTTGTGAAACTGCTCAGTGGACTACATCTCCCAACACGCACAACATATGTCACATGATACGAGCGCACCGAACAGTATCTGGAAGCGGGGAAGCATCCTCTAGCCATGCAGGCCACACAGTACGCGGGCGCCGTTAGCGGATGCGGATGAAGGGAACCTAGTTAGCTCTGGAGCGAGTGCAACAGGCCACAGGACTCTACGAGCCTCAAAGAAGCTACACATTTCAAATCATCTCATTCCAAGCCGAACATCCCGGCTGCGCAGGCCTGTTAAAGCCGACAGCAGAATGGAGCTGTCTGTCAAACCCCGTCAAAAGCCGAGGCGGTCTGTCCGCCACGGAGCTCTCATTCAAACGCCTGGCCAGCTTCTCCTTGGGCGACCGGGATCATGTTGGCTTCGGCTGGGCTTTTTAAGACGACCCAACTCCTTTTACCAACCCACCTGCGAACACACACAGACACACACAGACACAAACACACACTCCTGTGCCGGTCTTACAGACGCCACATCCAGCCTCTACGGTGATCCAGCGGCCGCAGCACATCTTTGCCTTCACCTGGGGGGTGGGGGGGGTTATTAAGTGAGATGGTTCCACTGTAGAGGTGTATCAGCAGCAGCCGCCGTCCTGTGGGAGCGTGCACGGCCAATTACGCCACAGCGGACAGTCATCGGGAGAGCAGCAGAGGTTCAAGGACTAGCAGAAGGTGTGTTACGGAGGTCTTTATTCAGATCTGCTGAGAACAGCAGAAAGAAACGTAAAACAACACAAACGTTTTTCAGAGCTGATTTGAACTAAAGTCAGTTAAAAGTTAAAAGTTTTAAGAATTCACAAACTATTATTATTATTCTGATTATGAAGTTAAATGAGCTGCTCAATGACTTATCAATTAACAGTTTAAGGAATGTTTTTTGTTTTGTTCTTTCACCCTACTTTCCAGGCAAAATGAAGTCAACTAAAACCTAAGGTTACGTCAAAGACACTGTTCTGTATGCACGGCAGTATATTTTCATTGCTTTGTTGCTGACTGTCGTGTCACTTTTCTCTCTCGCCCCCAAACACTTTAAATTGTGTCCTCTCCGCTGTAGGAAATCCAAATCAAGAGGGTTCTTTTCAACCTTGCTGGATGAAGTCGAAGTAATGCGAACGGTCCAACTTGGAGAAACACATCTGGACCGACTCGTTTGTCATATAAACTGACAAGATAATTACAACGATAAAAATATAATTAAAAAATGGGGTATGCTAGTGTGATCAGAGACAGATTAAGGTGGTTTGGGGCCTCTGGGCTTGTACTACCCATTAATAAAGTCATTCAGGGAGATGTTTTTGAGGGACTAAGCCCCAAAACATTTCCCTTGTAGGGTGCACGGACCTAAACACACAGGCGGACAGTGGCCCTGTTCACTCCTGGGATCAGAATGCGTCTCTGTATGCAAATTAAATAAAGAAGTCACAGTGCTGCTCAAAGGCTCCCGGCAGCTACCAAAGCTACTTTTAAGTTGGAATGTTTTCTCGCACATTGGCTTTGGGAATCCAACAACACACCTTAAATTGTCAGGATGACAACTTTTTTTTTTTTTTTTTTTGCTCTCTTGCGTGACGTACACCTTAGTGATGATTGCATTTCGAGAGATGTTCAAATTTAACTGTTCTTTTTTCCTCATTTGGAGGATAAGAGATGATGGTGCGTCGTTCATCTATGCACAGACACAAACGTGTCAGTTGAGTTCAGGATTTAATTCTGAAAATACTTTGATCGCCCCCTCTCACTGATCTAAGTGACTGCATTCAAAGAGGAAGTGGCACAATCAAATGTAAAGCTCCATGGAGCCCTTATACAATTCAGTCCTCCAATGCAAACAATAATGCAGTCGTAAGTGTGTGTACGCGTGCGGGAAATGTGTCTTTCAATGATTATTATGTGCGTTTGACTCCAAACCCATTATTACAACCTCACCCCCTTATTTTAATTTATTCATTTAGCATTTTCCCTTATTTTATTTGATATTTGCTGTTATTTGTTTTATTAATTTACTTACAGGTATGCCCATCTTCTATGTATTATAGCAAGCTCCGGCCTGTAGCAAAATAATCATGTTATTTTTAATGCGAAAAAAATAACTAAATGGCAGTATCAAAGAAAATGCGCCACAGTTGTCAAGTCTAAAGATACTCTAACTTCCGTTTCACTGTGAAGTTAAGAACCAGCAGTGGAGGACACCGTCAGTGGTTACAGCAAAAAATATGCATAGAAAAAGATAGGTGTGTGTGTGTGTGTGTGTGTGTGTGTGTGTGTGTGTGTGTGTGTGTGTGTGTGTTGTGCGTGTGTGTGTGTGTGTGCGTGTGCGTGTGAGTGTGTGTGAGTGTGGGTGTCAGAGAGTCAGAGGAAGTAACGGGAGCTGGAGAAATAGTTAGTAGTGGCAACAGACTGTGGGCTTTTGACACTTCAGCTCATCCACATCATGGCTTCCACTGCCCACGTTAATCATCACACGCACGCACACGCACACACACACACACTACCTATACTGTCAGCCGTATCGATTGCTGGGTGGCCGGTGGATGAACCTGTCATGGGCAACATAGATCGGACTGGAGGATAATGAAGTCTTCCTGCCCTATCTGACAAGCTCCGAGAGAAAGTGAGAGGGAAAGTGTGTGTGTGTGTGCATGTGAGAGAGTGAAAAAACTGGAAAGATGCTCCCAGGACAGCCCACGGGCGTTCTAACCATTGCCTGAATAAATTGGATGGAAAGAAGGCCCCTTGTGAGTGGAAGACGTGATCTGTCATGGTGTCATCCAAACGAAACTCGTATGAAGGGAGAGGTCAGGGCTCTAATAAAGACCTAACCCCCCCCCCCCACACACACACACACAACACCACTGATTGAACAGTAAGTGCATGCTGACAGTCTTCAGCTACATTTTAATCTCGCCGTAACATTGAAAAAAATATATAAAATCAGTCTCTCTTTCTCTCTCTTTCATGTGCACCAGCTCACAGCCTGGTGATGTCTCTGTCTCTTTCTCCCCCAGTTCGGTGTCGTAAAGCGAGTTACTGCCTTGAAAAAAAGTCTGCCGTTATTCTATATTCATCATATTGCCAGGGAAAAATAACTATCATATAAAAATGCCCAAACCAGCATCGTGTTAGCGCGTTTCCATGCCGTCTCTGCCTCGCCTGTGGCTCTCAGCCCCGAGCCCATTCATAAATCTTTAAAAAACATCTCAACGTACGTAGTTTAAAGAGGCTTTACGATTTCCAAAGACACATCTGGCCACGGTAGCTTTGTAGCTCTAATCAAACAGGAGGATATTGCTCATGCCCTTTTCAGGACTACTTTCAGCCATGGATTGATACAACCAGGTGTTCCATTGGGTATCTAGGGCAGCGGGACACATCCAGCAACATCAGTTAACCCTTACTGAAGAAGAGAAGAGGGAAAACATCTGTTCCATCGAAAAAAATCCTTCAGTACCGTTCTTTGCTCTTCTTTCAATAAAGAAATGCTCTCAAGCACTGGTAGAACTGATGCTGCTGAGTGCACCGTGACCTCCATTTCGGTGTGAGCTGAGATATCTTGATTGTAAAGTAGGCTCTGTGGCAAATAAACGTTTTGTTCAGCAAAATATTCCTCACAGACGAATTCCACTTCCATGATTTTTACGGCGTAAATGCAAAGAAATCAAACGCTACAACAAGGCAAATAAACAAACCCCGGTCACATGACTTCACGTCACTCCCATCCAAATTATCATTATAAAGTTAAACAACAAACACGGGTTAAACTTTGATTTGATTTCTTAATTGCTGTTGGCGTGGTGCCCACATTGGTGTTGGACACTATAATAGGAACTGGACATGGACATCCGCCATGTTCATTTATTAATACTGTGAGAGTAACGGAATCAGGAATGCAAACATGAGCGCATATCGGAGTTTTGCGAGTTGAATGTAACAAACGTGTCGGGGATCATAGTGCATCACCTAACTAGCACCCCGCTAACGAGAAACCCAGTATGGTAACCACCTGTAGCCTGTGACAATGAGGGATGTGTGACTGTGCAGAATAAAGTTGTTTGAGTACCACTAGAAGCAGACATGTTCTATGTACATGTGTTTCAGAGAGAGTGTTTATTATTCAGTAGACCAAAACAGCCTCCAGCATTCGGTTGTATGTGTTTCTGTGCTGTAAAGACGTTCTTTGAAACTCATGCACGCCTGGAAGTCCTTTGTGTACTAGTGTGCAACATTGGGACGCAAAGAGAATAAAAAAAAAAAAAAAAAGTCTCTAAAATACATTGCCCACTCCAGCATTAATATCAAAATATTGAGCTTTGAAGACACTATAGAGTATGCCTTAATGCAAAGGGGATTCATACCGGCGAGGAGTACAAGGAAGAAATAAAAATGTCTGTCCCCGACCCCTGTCCCCCACCGTCTGAAAATGACTTCACATTCAGGAAACTTCACGCTGACAATTTTAATCCATCTTCCTCCAGCGGGTACTTGACACTTATTCCTCTTGTATTCCCCGTGGACAACGTCTCCATTTATTTCCTCCTCTCGCGCGCTCACCTTTGCCCTGCTTGCAGGGTAACACTGCAGGATAACAGCAGGGCTAGAATTTATGTATTTATAGCAACAATAAATTTTGCGTGATGTTGCAGAATCCAAACTTCTCGCCCACTTTTTGGGATCAAATGTAGAACACACGCAAGCACCAAACCACAACAGCTTTCAGCGACATAATCGCCGGGTGACGGAAATCTTTTCCTTCCACTGCAGCTGCATTTTCACGACCTAAGACCATCAAAGAAGCTGCCGCCGCCCACAGAAGATGGCTAAGAACTGATGCTGCTAGCATGGCACATTCATAACGCCTTAAACTGTTGGGATTGCAACAAAAATACCTTATAAGTGAACTGTATGTGTGAGTGTGTGTGTGTGTGTGTGTTGTTTGTAAGACTGAGAGTGTGAGAGAGTTAGAAGCTGTCACAATATCCATTTATGTGTTTCTCTCTGGTTCTCGCACATACACACACACACACACACCCACACACATACACACACACACACACACACCCACACACATACACACACACACACACACCCACACACATACACACACACACACACACACCCACACACACACACACACACCCACACACATACACACACACACACACACGCACACACACACACACACACGCACACACACACACACACATACACACACACACACATACACACACACACACACACACACACACACACACACACACACACACACACACAGGCGTATCGCTCACATCCACTACATTTACATGCACAAAAGAAAGACATTAGTCCCACTAAGCGGTTGACACGGCTAATAAAGTATCGGCATTTCTGGGTTTTCTATGTCTCAATCGGAATATTGTCATATTCGGCATAATAGTGGGATATGAGTATGATTTTGAACTTGGTCATTGCAAATTGTGTTTATTTTTTTTTTTTATTCACTGAAGTCCATCTCAACTCAATACGCACATGCCATCCATCCATCCATTTTCAATACCGCTTATCCTCATTAGGGTCGCGGGGGCGCTGTAGCCTATCCCAGCTGACATAGGGCGAAGGCAGGGGACACCCTGGACAGGCCGCCAGTCCATCGAGGGCACACACATGCCATATGGATTTAAAAAAATATATATATATTTGTTGAAGTTTATCCGAACAATGGATTAGTGATCACCCAGCTCTGCAGTTGCCCTCAGCTCGATGGCTCGGACTATTGTATTGAAATCAAAATCCAAACCTATTCCATTGTCATAGCGAACACAACTTGAGTTGTCTATGCTATGCTTTGCTATGCTTTGAGCTGAACGATACAATAAAGTGTTGTCTTTAGCAGTGCAAATAGGTACTTCTCCGGTTTAGGTACTTCTCCGGAGGCCACAAAAGGCTGCTGCCCGTTCTGATCCTTTTGAATGCCTCGTTATTGAGCTGAAAACATAGCCGGGCTACGGTGGACCCTCCCACATGGAGGAGAGCAGTTCCTCCAGCATAGCGACTTTCTCACACTTACATACACTGTGTAGCCAGATGAACGGCTGTCAAAAAAATACACAGCGATGCTGTCAGTGGTCTACATTCTGTCTTTGAGCAGTAATGTGTTGCCAGGAGGTGCACAGTCATCTGTGTGCATGTGGCTGTTTAATGGCTACGTTGATGGTATATAAAAAGAGGGGGGCTGCCAGGGACAGTAAAAGGAGTGCCATGTTTTTCTTTTAAGTTTGGAAACAACTTAAAGGTGTAATATTTATCGATCTGGTAAGAATTTAGGTTCAAAACTTTAAAGCAAACTAAAAAAAACTAACCTTATCAATGTGACGAGGTAAACTGTTGTCTTCTTGTCACAGATGTTAATGTGTTGTGTTGCTGAGCTGTCGACTGAAAATGAGTCCCGTCTTGTCGTTTACTTTTATAAATAACTGTAAGTTGAGATTGTGTGGACCGAGCAGAGGTAAAATGCTGCGCCCAATTTCTTTTAAACCGTGTGGCTAGACATTGCATATCACACCTTGAATGCACAGAGGAGTGATTTTGGACACATCCTCAGCAACTAAGTAGCAACTCGGTAGTTACATGAATCTTCACCTTCAAAGATAAGTTGTAGCCATCATTTCCCCCCTGTAGACAAAAGCTGTCTGGTGAGAACAAAAACATCGCGCAGCTCGTTTCACCTCCTTCAGAATCTCGCCATTCAGCACGAGCCGCACGCCTTATGGAACCTCGACCACATCGCCATCATTGCTCATCTCCGGGTCAGAGCCCATTCAGTCGAACGTTTGAAGGAGTGAACAATGTGTGTTTTTCTTCATATTGCGTGTTGAACCAATAAAACCAGACTTTATGGAATCCTCGGTGTCATGGCGTGGCCCCCTCGCGGAGGACGGAGGTGGCTCTCTGCTCAGAGGAGTCCTTTCTCTGAAAAAAAAAGGAAGGGGATTCTTCCAGCACTTTTCCCCAGGACTTGAAACAACCCATCTGCTCACTCCTGGCCGCCGCTCAATCGCAACCGGCCTTCTGTTGTACGGGGGCCGTGAGGTGAGTTAAAACGTTTCCACCGACAGCCGTGAGAGACGGGGGAGGGTCAGTCTGGGATGCGTGGCATCTCGCTGGCTGTGAAGACGGTGACTGGAGTCCTAATTCATCACCCCGGGGAATCATCGCGTGGCATTACAATATGCTAATGTGGCGACGTCACGCCCTCGCCTTCACCTCGCTCTCTCTTTTTCATCTTTCTCCCTCTCCTCTCCTACTGCACCCCCCCCCCCCCCCCCCCACCACACTGCTCTTCTGTGATTTGCACCTTGCCACCAATATGGTGGGGAGAAGGGGGGGGGGATGAAAGCGGTGTCAGAGCTGATGTTGGAATTGCACGCCGTTGTCCTGCTGCGACGGACGAATGCGTAAATTAGCCCGACGTTGCAGTCGGATCCCATTTAACAAGCACCGGTGGAAAATCACCGCCTCACATGCCTTCAGATGGGATAAAAATAGCTTTGCAACAGGTGTCGCTTTGTGGTGGAAAGGTATGCAGTTGGGGATTTCACAGAGATGAAGTTCAATAAGGATTACCCAGCTAATGTGCTGCTGACTCAGCGTTTATTCGACATCTGTAGTCCTTTTGGCATCAATTTGTGAAAGAGCTTTTAAAGTTGTTTGAATGTGTATTTTCTTTGTGCTGTTGTTACGTGAAAATGTTGAGGACGTTTTGCTCTTACCCCGTGTGACGGGTACGTTAGCCAGCCCCAGTCTCCCGTGATCGTCGTCGTGTCCAGTAGGTTCACTGCAGAGAGAAGAAGAACAAAACAACGGATGAACTTTAAATGATTGTTTTCGCCCTCCTCTCCCCCATCCATCCTGTCCTTCATTGCCATTCCTCATTGCGCACTGGCACCGGGCGGAGTGGCACACATGCACCTGTCTGACAGGTGTGACTGATGAGTCGGGACGGTCGTCGCGGCAACTCCGGGCCGTGGTGTCGTCACCTTGACGCGGCTCACCAGCTCGGGGCTGGGACCTCAATGGTCCCAGCTCAGAATAGAACAGGAGACAACATGTTTACTCTGCACATGTTTGTCAAATGTGCAGAGGTAAAACGGTGCAGTGTGTAAGTGCTGAAAGTCACTGGAAAATATCCAATAAACTGCTGATTAGATATAAGAATCCGACTACAGCTCAGTACACTGCTGTTGAGCTCAATAGACTAAAACATGTTAGTACATTTCAAGTAGGGGTTAAGATATATATAGATATATATATATATATCTATATATATCTATATATATATTCGCCTCTATTTGCACCGTCTGTAGCGAATTTACAAGTTCGCAGCCCACATCCCGTCTTTCCATTGACTTTGTAGACAGTCTTGCTGTATCTTAAATTCACTTCACATTCTGTCTGAGCACACCTTTGGATCCGGGTGGCAGGACATTACAAGTAAAAAGGGATGGACAGATGGGGGGGAAAAATGAATGGAGAACCTAATAAATCACTAATGCTACCCACTGACAGCGTCCATTTCTTCTGCTCTAACAGTGTGTGTGTTGTGTGCGTGTGTGGCTCCCCTTCAACACATCCAGCTAATATGATCTCTGCCCCAGGGCTGCTTGTCAAGCAGCCGAGCGATGTTTCTCACATTAGAATGAGTTTAAGAAAAACTGCTTCACACTTCTTAGCGCTCTGTCTCCCTCATCTTCCCGTCTTGACACTGGCTCACTTCCCGTCTGCCCTGCATGTTAAAGCTGCAACATGCAACGTGTTCTGCCTCCACGCGGGTGTAAGTTCACGTCCAAAAATACTTTGTTTTCGTAGTCCAGAAAGGATATTATGACTTGTATCCTTCTTTTTAAGTTAATGAAACTGTCAAAGAAAAGAAAAGAGGGACATAGCACCTGCACAGAAAAGCAAACCACCCACGCACTTTGACTGACAAGTGCCTACTTAAAGCGTCTGTACAGCCGTGGTGCACTTACACAGGTGTTTTTACCTCTGCCTGATTAGAAGTCTTCTCTGACTGTGATTGACTGACGTATATGACTTTCAAGGGCCCTTTTCACAGCAGCTGTGTGACTTAAGGGTAAACACAGGTGTGATAATATAATTAGTTATGGTCCCATTCTATTTGCCAGCAGGCACAATACCAGGGCCCTGTATTTTGCTTATCATATCAGTAGGAGGAAATACACAACGGGCATTTGCAGCTTTAACTTTTATTAAAACAACTTTTCCCACATTTGCTCAAACGATCACTATATCCTAACAGTAGTGCATAAGACAAATACTTATGAAAATATCTGGTTCCTCGGCCTTCTCTAAGTGCTCCGAATGACATCCGAAGATTCCACGGTGCCCGAAGAAAAAACAACCAATCGGAAGCCGAGGAGTCTCCAACGGAGCTGTCAATCACTGCTGGTGAACTCCAATCAAAACTGTCAAACTAGGCAGCGCTAATCAAATATTAATCAAGATTGTGTTACTGCATTGCGCATGTCTGGTTTAAAATGTTTTAGTTGGCTGGTGGGCGGGGCTTGGTTGTGGCCACACCTGTTAACAACATGGCGGCCGGCTCACAAACATTCTCATTTTGCAGCTGAACGTGGGGACAAACATTTTCAATACAATAACAGATATTGATTCATACTTGATCAACGCGGCCTGGTTTGTAAGTTGATCTGAATTCACACGCTCCACAAGCAGTCATTGACAGCTGCATCAGAGACTCCTCGGCTCTGATTGGTGGTTTTCCTTTGTGCCAATGGAACCTTTCGAATACCATTAAGAGCACTAAAAGGAGACAGAGGAGCCGATTCCACTGATTATCTGTCTCATGTTCTTCTGACAGAATGTACTGACAGTTTGGGCAAATGTGCTAAAAACGTTATTTTCTGTGAGATTTACCCACTGCAGCTTTAACACAAGAATATCCAAAAAGATTCACAGGTTTTGCAGATCACTTCATTAAAATTATACCAGTCAATCCGTGTCTTTGGTGGCGCCGGATAGCAGGAGTACAGCACTCAGCACAATAATGAATTTCAAGAGCAAGAAGTCTTGCTACGTGACAGTAAACTGCAGATAGTTTTGTCTTTTGCTCTGAAGTGTCAATTTGTCACTTCCTGTGGGTCAAGAAGCGTCCACACCCACAATTCATTGAGGCAAATTGGAGGGGGTAATGGGAATGGAGCACCCTCGTCCGCTACAGCTCCACTTCTTCGTGCTTTCGGCTAATAAGACGGGAGCATTTCTCCACAAAAATCACGCCAAGTGGAGCCCCTGTAATTTCTCTGTGCAAAGACTGTCGCTTCACACACAAACGTACACACACACACACACACACACACACACACTCGTGTGTCGCAATTAGCCAGTGTGTCGCTCCTCCTAATCTGGGCACTGGGCTGCTGAGAAGGGCAGTGGGTCAGAACACATAGACAGATGGCAGTGCCACCGTCCTCCCATCCCTCCATCCATTCCCCCCCTTCCGCAAAGCCTTCTCTCTACCTCCCCCCACCCCTTAGGGTGCAGACATCCCACCGTCTCGTATTGATGATGCAATGCCACCCCACCCCCCTGCGGTCTAGCCAAGGTCACAAATGGATGCCGCCAATTACACTCCCGCGAGTGCTCTTCATCGGCCCACCAAAGTGACATAATGAAAGCAGCGTGGTGGCACAAGTGGATTTAATCATTCTTCCGCGCACCGAGGGAATTTTGCTCTGCTATACTGTTATTATTGTTATTACAAAAAAAAGAAAAAGTGACACACATATTCGTAAAAAGAACACGCAAGGCGCTGTGTTATCGGCCACAGCAGGCTGTGTGAAGATTCACGAGCCGGTCCCCGTGGTATTAATTTAATTTCCACTCAAATGAGAAATCCCACCGTCTCTGAAAGTTGCGGAAGTCATTTATCTCATTTGCTCGAGCTGTCTGAGTTATGACTTGTACACGAGCGATAGGAGTTCAGTGGCGTGTTTGCGGCTTCGCTTTAATGTGACGGGAAACCTTAAAAAAAAAAGGACGGGCAACAATTTGCTCATTATTTAGTTTTCTCCCTTTACATCCTTTATGAAGGAAAACAAGAGTGCAGCCCGAAACTCTGGCTCTCTCACACTCTGCATCCCACCTCCGCCAGGTTTCATCACAGCGGGGCCTCAAGTGAAGCGACGAGGCCGATGGGGTTGAAACAGGACTTTCTTTGTCGCACTGGCTGGCGAAGAATGAACGATTCCGCAAGCAGTGAAGAGGTTAAAGCCTTTCCTTTGGCGGTGGAGGTGGAACAGAGTGCTTCACCTCGAGGACACTGGGCTTGAAATTGAGTTTCTTCCCGTTCTCACAACATTCCGTTCAGCAACACAAACCGGCAACGCCATCCCGGCCCCTGCGCCAATTTCTCCCTCGCCCTCTCCACTCCCTGTACTGTTTTTTTCTTCGCTCGCTCTGAGACACAACACATATTTCCCAAGGCGGTGGTCAACTTTCCCACCCGATCCATTACCCCCTCCAAACCACTCCCACCAACTAGTGGGCGCCCCGCGGCCTGGCACTCATGTCGCGGGCATGTATCAAATCAGCCAGACCCTGCTTACGGAAATGACGCCTGCTTGCTCTCTTTCATACACACACACGCACACACACACACACACACACACACACACACACACATGCACACACATACACACACACTCCATCCGTCCCTGGCAGTGGTCACGGGCGGGCTGAAAGAGTATGTGTCTGAAGTCAACATGGAAGAATTATGGGCTGTCTTGGAGGAAGTGGAGTTTGCCCGCAGCGCCATACAGCCGACAACAACAATGACGCCTTTTAAAACACACACACACACACACAGAGAAAGAGAGAGGGGAGGGGGAGGTATGGAGGGAATAAATAGCAGAACAGAGCAGATGCTCAAAAACTCATTTCCACCCCAAAAGACACGGCCATACATTTTAAAGGAGGCAAAGTGAAGCCATTATTCTATGCCTACACACACACACACACACACACACACACACTCACACACACATGTATGTATACATACATGCACAAAGGAAATATGTGCATTGTACCGTTTTGGGGGGAAAAGTGAAACACACGTGGACAGCTGACACACACACAGAGAGAGAGAGAGAGAGAGAGAGAGACATTGATGGCGCAGCTCTGGTGCCAAACAGGGACTATGACAGCTGTGTAATTATCTCTTTAACACCTCGCGTTCTCTAACAAGCTTCTCCTTCTCTTCTCTCTCTCCTCGGCGTCCGTGAAGCTCCTCGTCAGCGCCTCGACCAGAGGAGACGATAAAAGCCTTCGCCGCAGAGATGAGAGGAGCTCTGCCGAAAAACACCAAACCCCCCCCCCCCACTCTCTCTCGCTCTAATTTCCAAACACACACAGCCATCTTCAATCCTTTCTAGTTTTGTTTTGCATTTGCTCCGCAGTCTCAATGGCAATTCCCCACTCTCCCATTAGGAGAACAAGTCCATATAAATTACTAACTCTCAAAAAAAGAAGAACAAAAAGCACTCTCAGCCTTTGTTCAATCAAGGCAAAGCAAACCAATACAAAAGTATTATGAATTCAGAATTAGGTTTCATCACCAGTTGTGCCTTCTTTTAGTATTTCTTTTAGCGTAACAGTTGCTGTGATGACGCATAGTGATATTTTCAGAGACGTGTGCCAAACTAAATTAGACACGTGAAATGAGAGGTGGAATAGAATAAAGGGTGCTCAATGGCTCCTTTGATTTGCAAATTGTTCATTTGGTGCCCCTGTGAGCAAAAAGAAGGAGAAAGGCCCACGGAGGGATAGTAGATCCTCTTGTTGCTGCACACAAGGACACTCAAGTTCACGGGCACCAAAAGCAAGTCTCTTCAAGCGTTTTTCAGAGCTAAACCGTAAAGTAAGAGAGGCCACACCACGATTCCTCAGGCATGACTGTGCTGCACGACGTACATTGGAAAAGTGTCATTTTCTATTTTTGGGGGGGAGGAAGGATGTCACTCACTCAAAGATGCCAGACATGTGTACAAAAATACGCATTTCTGAGGTTTGGGAGTATTTAAGAAGCAGTTGTGTGAAAGAAAAGCACTGTATGTTTCGGCAAACCACGAGATACGTTGACTGACGTTTCTGAAAGAAAGATTATATATATATTATTATATTATATATAATTATACTTATCAGCCACGAATCATGCTTGCAGAAACTTGCAAAACTACTTGGTGAAGGTTGTAAAAAAAAACAATTATTAATATAATATAATAAACATAATAACGTCACAAGCGTAAATAAACAACAAATGCCCAAAGAGCCGTCTCCTACCTGACATGATCTACACCGTGTTTACTTTTGCTACTAGGGCGGTTATGTTTTTAACTAAATGCTAACGTCGGCATGCCAATCTACAACATGCGTGAATGCATGTTTTGCAGGTGTAATATTTCCCATGCTCACCATCTGAGTGTAGCTGCTTGGCATGCTAACATTTGTTAATTAGCACTAAACAACGTACAGCTGAGGCGAATGGGAACGTCTTCAGGTATTTGGTCATAAACAAAAGCATGGGGCAAATTCAGAATTTTGATCTGATGATGGCGCCAGAGAAAAAAAGTCAGAGGATCACCAAAGTTACAAGGCCCCATCCTCTGGGGATCACGAATGTCCACATCAAATTACATGCCAATCCAATCAACAGGTTGTTGAGATATTTCAGTCCAGCACAAAGTAGTTGACCAACTAACCAACAGACCAACGTCAATTTTTTTAATATTTTGTTGACAAAAATCAAGTTTTCGAAAACACAACATGCATAACATGTATGTACTTGAAGGAGGAAATCTCCTCCTTGTGCCATTTAAAACCTTAGATACAACCTTATTGGCAACGAGTGGTAGCTTAGGCCCCGAACATAGTTGGGATATTTAGAGACATATATATATATTTTTTTTTTCATGAAATAATTATATATTACCCCGGTTGTTAATTCACAATTGATTTCATTTAGTATTTTATTTATTCTACAATATTATTTAAAATAGAACACATATTGTCGGACAAAAGATGAACATAAACATCATCACACTGGACTTGTTAGGAGTACATTGAGATACACTTGTAGTTTGCACTGTATTTGGTTTGTTTGACTAAAAAGGACTGTAAACATTGCAGCAGTAAAACACCTACTTTTGAAAAGTTTACTCAGCCAGTGATAGCTTTTATTTTTACTGAGTGGGGGACAACATTGTGTGGCCCTCTGGATGACAAGTGTGCTATAAATAAAGCACAACACATGGGACCGAAACTCCAAGCTGCGATCACACCCAATACATAACATATTTGTGTTGCTGTAACTGCTTTCTCCCAACCCGACATATGTCGACACACGTTATGCCAGCTTCTCTTCTGGTGACTTGTCCTCCTTTCCTCCCTTCTTCTTTCCCTCCACATTATGTTATGTATGTAATATAACAATGTTATATACATTGTCATATTCATGTAATGTGTTTATGTAACTCTGTAATGCTGTTCATTCTGTACACATGACATCTATTGCTCCTGTCCATCCGGGGAGAGGGATCCTTCTCTGTTGCTCTCCTGAAGGTTTCTTCACTTTTTTCCCTGTCAAAGGTTATTTTTGGGGAGTTTTTCCTGATCCGATGTGAGGTCCTGGGACAGGGATGTCGTATGTGTACAGATTGTAAAGCCCTCTGAGGCAAATTTGTAATTTGTGATATTGGGCTATACAAAATGAAGTGAATTGTATTGAATGTTAGTATGTGTTTTTTGTTCATATAAACCCTGTGAACTAATAGAAATGTTCTCATGAGGGACAACTGGTAACACTTTATTTCAAACATCCTATCTAGCATGTTTAAACAGATAATACACATTTAATAATGATTTATAACACATAATATAGTTGTAAGCAGGTGTAAGGTAACTGGTAATTAATGAATTGATCAGCGTTTATAGCTTGTAATTAGTGTATGAAGAGATAAGGTACAGTTGACAATATAATAAAACACATTTGAACATTTTGTATGGATATGGCATATAAAGAACTCAATATAAAGTATGAACAATCTTTCTCCAGAATCGCTGACTCCACCTTTAAGTCTAAAAGTTAACTTCAACTGCTGCTCTCCTCCGTCACAGATCACTACCTTCTCATCAGTGAGGAGCATTCACAGGGAGATGCCCAGAGACATTTTTTCACAACGACCCACCTCAAACTCATCACTAATCTCAGTGGGACAAAACACCATCAAGTCCAACTTTCTGCATTCTAATAACATTCATCTCAGGAAGAGACGATCGAAGAGCAGGGATGCTCATTGGAGACTGATGATTTTTCTTTGAGCCGTCTGAAAATGATTGTGAAGCAAAATGGCCGATCAGCGACAACACGACCGTCATAAGAAGACATGACTGCTCTATTAAGTTAAACAGTAAGACGAAGACCACGAAGGTTCAACCGACATTAGTTTCTGTGGAGAAAAAGAACTGGACATGCTCGCTGCAGTCAGGAATTACAAACATGTTGTAGATCTACATGTTACACTACTAGTGTTGATCCTCCCCTAATGATCCACCCCAATTCATTGGTTCTCACCAAAGATGCACATCTTTATCAACAAGCAAATACATAGTTTCACTTTTTAAAGGCTCAGTATTTTCCTTAAACATCTGGTCATTGTAGTTTTTTTTTTAACAAATTGTTACTCAAACAGGAGGAATTACTGCATCTGTTGGGGACTACTTTCCTCGTAATAACATACATTTGGTGCTTCAGTGAGTATTTGGGAAAGCAGGATGGTGAATGGGTGGATTGAGGAATAATGATAATAATAATAATGATGAGGAATAAACAACCCATTTTCTATCCCAACCCGTCAAATACCGACTCTGTTGGTCAGTGCCCTTCAGGCTTCTGATATTGACTCACCGAGGAACACTTTAGCATCTGTATAAGACGTACCAGGCTTTCAACCAACTCCTACCTCAACCCAACCACGTCATTACTCGACGATTAGAGCAACACACACACGTAGGGTGGGTCAAACCAACACAGGACTTTCACCCAGGAAAACCACTGTTATTGTCCAATGTGAAACCAAGTCAGCATTGACTTATTTAACCTTAGTTTTCTTACGAAACGTCTGTTAAATTAAGCCAGTTACGTAACAAGGGTACTTAATTTAACTTGTATGTAACAAGCATAAACCTAGAGCGTCCATAGTTTGAAGCGCAGGGACGGTGAATAAGTATTTGATGAGCTGAGAATGAGAATGTGTTGGAATATACTTGAGTAGGGAGTAGGACTGCGCTGACCCTGCCAGCCTTATTAAACACATGGGGTATAGGCCAGATATCAATGATCCAAATTCAATACATCTTCCCAGGATGCACTGGGCAAAGATCAAGGTACGCCCTGGAATGACACATACATATACACTTGTCATGTCAAGTGTATATGTATGTATTATATGTATGTATGTATGTGTGTTTGTAGGTATCCGTATCAAATCCAGATTAGACACACCAATTAAAACACTTCCATCTGCATTCCACTAAATAAATGCCCCGCCGTTTGCCAGGTCAGCGTACATGCCATCATGGTCATCCCTCCTCCAGTCCAGAAGGAGATTGTATATGATGCACCTGGAGCTGATTTGATAACGGCCATAAATGCCACATGAACTTTATTTACAATGGTTCGACCAACGCTAGCTAACGACGTGATTGAATCGATAAAGACACTCCTCTTTGCGTCTAAATGAAAAGGTCGAGCGAACACATCGGTCAGGGGTGTCGCATTTTAATGGTAACATCTTTTCCTCTGAGCCGTGCTGTTGACACTCTTTCTTTCTGTCTTGCTTTATTCTCTTAGTATTTGTTGCAGCAGTGGCCCATTTTCCCCACAGGGATCATTAAAACGTCATCTCGTTACCTCTACACCTACACTCACCTTCTTCTCTCCTCCTCCTCCTCCTCCGTCTCATCTTTCTCCAAACTCTCCCTGAAGTTTTTCTCCCCAGAGGCCCTTCTTTTCTCCCCGTGTCTCCATTGTGGTGTAAGCATTTTGTTCTCGGTGCAGAGGAAGCAGTACAGACATGGAGGGAGAAGACTGCTGAGAGTCTTATTATGACACTGATGCAGACGCCCCCACCCAATATAAAAAAGGCACTTTTTTTTGTAACTTTTTATCTTCTCCTTCTGAATTCTCCTCTGTTTGTATGGTGAGTGCATTAAATGAGATTTCAGAGGTTTAAAGTGGTAAACAGAGCCCCCCCCCCCCCCCCCCCCCCCCCACACACACACACTTTAGCATATTCAAGGTAAAACCATATATCTCGTTTAAGTAATTTTTCATTCAGGTTTTTGAATCACAGTGAATAAATTAAAAGGCATCAACATTGTGCATCTTACAGAAGATACATAAAATGTGCAGAAACGTGTAATTTTCTAAAAAGACAACAGAACAAACATATTTTTTTTACAATTGTTTTTGAAGCCAATGCAGACAATTGTCACCATGGCTTCATTTAAACAACTTTTTTGAGGCATAACTAAGTAATATATTATATTTTATGGTAAAATGTTACACAACTTTGTGCATCACAACTTTGTTTTATCTCCTTTACTCCTATGTTACTTATCTGGGGACTACTGGACTAAACTGAAAACAGCTTCACCTCAACCAGTAAAATGCTATTCACGTATCAATGCCGCAGCATTACCAATCTAATAGTGCATTACCTAAATACATATCAGCCACAGGGGGCATTATACTGCAGAACCATTGCTGCCATTTTGCTGTTAATACTTACTCATGTAGGAGCAGCAGGGTCCTGACTTGGTTTGTTAGGTGCCTTGAGATTTTTCTAGCATCCTCCCAGAGTAATAGGACTCTGTTAGCCGACTGATACATTTCTGATTTTTAAGTCAGATACATTTGAGTTTCCTGACATCAATAGTCATTTTAAGATGTTATTATCCTTGTTTGTGTTTAACTAAGAATTAAACTCGGAAACATGAGTCCCAGAGATTTGGGATTTTAGTGTACCTGTAGATGTGCCTGCAGTTCTAAGGAAGGGACTCGCACCTATTTC
Organism: Cyclopterus lumpus; assembly: GCF_009769545.1. Classification (NCBI taxonomy): domain Eukaryota; kingdom Metazoa; phylum Chordata; class Actinopteri; order Perciformes; family Cyclopteridae; genus Cyclopterus; species Cyclopterus lumpus. Next base: position 7,547,683 of record NC_046970.1, on the reverse strand, counting down.
ACTACATCGCCAAAGCTGTAAATGGCTTGACACTGCAACACGCATCACGCATCACTGCTGGAGCTTCCAGAATTGTTCTGGAAATGAGGCACAGAAGGGCACACAGGCGCAACTTTACCCCCCTCCCCAATTAAGGTCAGCACAAAATGCACTAGAGACTGCGCTTTTTCTAAAAAACTAAATGTGTGCAATTACAGAGAGTGGGCGGCTGTTCAAATGATTCGGTTCACGCTGGCCGGCGCTACCCGGGTATCATAATTTAGCAGGGGACGGGAGCACGGGAGCACGGGACCACGGGACCCCCGCATTGCATTTCCCTGCAAGGCACATCGTGTTTGCTGCATGATGGAGGGTGGAGGATGCTCAGGGCCAGGAGAGGCTCATCCTTTCCCAGGGGGGGTGAAAGAGGAGCGAATAGCAGGATGCTGATGCTCAGACCTGCCTTGCTTCCCCTCCCCGGGGAAAACCTCCAGAGGGGCGTAGACGTAGTGGGGGAAAAGCATGCAGAGCTATTTATAGAGGCAGGTAAAGGAAAAGAGGTGAGGTGAGAAAGAAGAGGGGAAACAGAAGAGTCTGGGCTGCCGCGGAGATCCGGCTCGTTGATGTGCGCAACACCCGCCGAACTGGACAGAGCCCTTGACTTTCAGCATTGGTCTGCCAGTGCGAGAGCCAAAGACAAAGTACGCCTCAACTTATTGATTTATGGCAGAGGGAGTTCACGCGGAGGTCAGCAGCACTTGCACGGAGAGGCAGCGAGAGCAGAGCAGAGAGAATAGTTGAGTCGAGACGATAGTGATACTTCATCGATACAGACTCGCCTTCGCAGTCCAGAGATCTCTGTGATGTTTCTATACGAGCGCGGCTCTCGCTCTACCTTCCTCCTCAATAAGTAAAAACGGCTTTTATTAATTATTTATTACCCCCCCACACATACACACTCTCTGCACTGCTCTCCCCTTCACAGTCGGCTCGCCTCAGCCCACGTGTATGTCTCTATTTCACGCCGACGCCCCTTTAATCATTTCCATCGTTTCGGCGAGCTGACATGTTACATACAGAGCTCTCATCATCTCCGGCGTGCGCTTCATGACGAATGATGATCATTAAATAGTCAGTCAGTGGCGTCACATCAGTATTTCTGCTCTGAAGTGTGCATGCTTAAAGAGCAACGAGCGTGCAATGTCATTAGCGAGGTGACATCATAAAGTGGGCCACATATCGGAGCCATGAGAAACGCATTCCATGAGTAGGACACTAGTTGTGTCAATTAAAGCGGCGGGCCCCGACCTCCAGGCCATACTTAATACAGTTATATCAAATTAGAAATTAGTCATTTGAAACAGGAAGTTTTTCATCCACAGTAATATTACAAATAATTCAAACAATGCACAGGCAATTTTTTGGACATGACCGGTCTTGAAATAAAACAAATCCAGAGACCTAGACCTCCAGAAAGGGGTTTTGAAACCCACCTCTATGCCCGGAGGCGCCAAGCCAGTAATCCCTAAAAGATAATAGATAATAATTGTGATTAATGAGTGTTCTCTCATTACCGAAGGTCGTGAAGTGTTCGCATGCATTTGACTTTTTTCTTCTGTCTTTTGTCTGTGGTCCTGATGCTGTGCGCTTGAACGAACGCTGTCACGCAGCCAACAATAATTTGGGTGCATGGTGCAGTTTTCAAGCATAACTCCTTCCATTCCACACATTGATGGATTACCAAACGGTCCAGGCCCAGAGTGTCAGGGGGCTCTGGGCCTCCACCTACTAACTGTCCCAGAGACACGGGCCAACCAGGAAGTGATGAGACACAAAGCAACTACGAATAGGGGAAAAAGAGACCCACAACGAATACAAAGACACATAAAACAACCTCACTTTTCGATAAAAATATATGTATATATACAATTGTGTGGAAGCACCTTGACCGCCCCATTCACTTTATTGGAACTGGCACCAAAGTCTCCAAATTGGAGGGCTGTCATGGTGACGTAATGAACCTCCCTGCTTTTATATATTCTTTGCACTGCAGCAGGAAATAAACAGAGACACATTTGGACAACTGTAACATGTTCCATGGGGAGCGGTAGTGAGACCTCTAAGCGTGTCAGTGCCCAGGGGTCCATTGCCTTATAATCCGCCTCTACCACTGCATTAAAGTGTTTGTTTCCCCCACAGGAGGACGTGTCGGAGTGTGGGAAGTTGCACTGCGGAGCAAACCCAAACTTTTCCTACCTATGTCATCACAGTCTCCGGCCCTGCAGGGATACACAGGCTTTGTTGTTAATCTAGTTTGAGTGTGAGTAGATGAATAAATAGCAGTGTTTAGTATGAACATAGGACAGAGGAGGACAGAGGAGAATAACGTATTTGGACTCCCTGCTTTTGGCTCTGTTTGTGTGTTAGCCACTGCTAAATCATTCCCAATAAACACTGTAAAGATTGCCTGGAAGAAGTCTTTTTTCAATTGTAATCAATTCAGGCAATATCAGGCAACTTTCCAGATACTGCCATGATGCCATTTATCTTCAAATTTGCTCCATTTCCACGGGATCTCACAACTGCCCCGAATAGCGTTAAAAGGTATGAAATTAAAATAAAGTAATAAATGAAATAAGTCACTTGCATGTGGCAGAATACTACAGCGGGAAGTAACTCACAGACGAGGCTCTGATGCAAGACATTGAAATAGACTTTTACAAACCTTTTTTTGCCAAAATCCCCTTCATTTGATTTATTCGCTTTGTCCTCCCCTTTCCACTTTGGACAGTTTAAACGCAACCGTTCCTTTAAGGCTCACATGCACCTTTAAGACACACATGCGTGTGAGCGAGCTCGTGGATTCGTCCCGTGCCTCTGTTCGGATTGTGTGCACACGCGTCAGGATTTTCATTAGATGAGAAATGAGCTATCTGCCCCCACCTCCTCCACGCCCGCTCCCACGACACATATTAATTACATCAGACCTGTGATATATGGACAGATTACAGGGTGTAAAATGCATTATTTCCATATGGAAACAGGCCCCAGGTGCCATCCATCAGTCTGCATCACGGTGGGTTCAGCGCTCGCTACATTACATGATCGTGCTGCTCACCTGCGACCGCCAGAGGAATCTATCCTCCTGCACACTTTCTGTTCATTCTAGAAGGTCCTCAACAGAACAATGACAGCATTGGTTTTCCAAATGCCCAGATGAATTACAGTCAGGTGACCTGACAAGTTGATTGTTGAAAAGCAGAAGGAGAACTTACTAAAACTCTGAGTAAGGTGTTTGTTTAACCCGTTCTCACTCACAACAACGTCGAATACCGATGCTGGCCGGTGCCCCTCGTCGTCTGATACGACACACTGACGCACTGGGTTTCAACAACAACACGTTTTTATTGCCTCAACTTGACCCTGGCGAACAACGGCATCCTGCCGAAAAGGATGAGGTCGGCTCAGGCGACGCAACGACAAGCAACCCGTTTAGTTTGGAGGACTTGTTGATGAACTCACGCGCTGCACGCTCTCAGCCCGTTGCTGTTCGAGCCGCTGTGACTCAGAGGCAGAGGGGGGGGAGGGGGCTATTCACAAAGTGAGCCGAGCACAAACTCTTGAGTTTGACCTTATTAGTCGGATGGTTCTTTGTAGCTTCAGCTATTGGAACAGGTTGGCAGGTTTTGCCGGCGTTTATCAAGAGCGTTTCAGACCTGCGCTGGGCTTCTATTAAACTTAATGAACATTTAAATCCTTTAATGGATTGAAGGGAATTGAGAGCGGGCGAATTGAGAGTGGGCGAATTATCAGCTCGCCGCTCTCCGCTCACCCGCCGATGGAACTCGAAGAGACTCGTTTGAGACGACCCCCCCCCCCCTCACTTTGTTCCCGTCTCACACTCTCCTTGTTGCTCCCCTTCGATCCTTCTCTCTCTCTCCCTCCATCACGCAGCCTCTCTTTTTTTTCCCAACCCACGCTGTGTTCCCCTGACCGTCTATACCAAAGGAGAGGAAGGCTGCTGCTGCAGAGCCAGACCTCCGTCATTCATCAGTCCCCGTGATGGGGAACATCACAGAGATCTCTCTCCAGGAGGGATGCGCTAACACAACCGCAACACCAGCCCGTTACACAGCTGTCAGCCGTTGCCCACCTCTGTCTCTCACTCTTGCTTCATCCTCACATCAGTGGAGTATCCTCTACCCCTCTATGCTAGCAAAGCAAGTGGAACATGAATTACCCAACGATGCAGACACAATCACAGGGCATAGCGGAGGCGGGCCCAGAGGCTGCTGAACTCTGGCTAGCCCAGCGTCAGGTCCTGTTAATGGGTGGGAAAGGGGCTCAAGAGAGGCCCCCTGCTTTTCTGAGGCCTGACGACTTGCTGGAGGACTGGCAGTCGCGTCCTTATTGATCTGCTAGCTCCTATATTCCTGTCGACAGCTGGCTAACAAGGCTGATGTCTCAATGAAGGCCGGTGCCTTGGGGAGGGAAGGGGGGAGCTGGTGGCCAGCCAACAGAAACCTGTGTTGAGGCGAACCGGCAGACAGAGGGAGGGAGCGGCTCACGCCCCCTCTGGGTCTTCTAATGCGCACCCACGGCGCTGCACATACAGGCCCTCCCCAGACGGCAACCTCTGTTTCTGCCGAGTGAAGCCGCTGCTGAAGTGTCCTAAAACCTGCATTCTCTCTTCTGACCAACAGGGGGCAACTCCTACGGTTGCAAAAAGAGTCAGATTGTATAGAAGTCTATGAGAAAATGAGTACCCACTTGATTTGTTCCCTCAGTATACATTGTGAACATGATTCATTTATGGTCCCATTTAGAGTCAAATAGACCATAAAGACGAGTATGCTTTAGGGCGGGCTTAGTGTGATAGACAGGTTGCTGTCGCTACCAGAGCCGAACACAGCGTCTCTACTTCACTCCTCCGCATTCCAAATATGGTAACTTTCGTTCATCGGTTGCAAAAAACAACAACATGGCGACGTCCGTAATCTAAAATGGTGATGACTCGATGCATCATAACAATAGGTGATGTCAGGATGACGACGTCCACTTCTCATATGCAATCTATAGCCCTACCGCCTCAGCCACGACTTTGCTTTTATTGTTTTTAAAGTGATACATTATGTAAATTCGCGGTGCTTCCGCTCCCGTCTGAACCACGGCTGCGGTCCTCTCCAGCCCGCGCTGCAGCACACATGATCTGAAGGGGCGCATGCGCTGACTAATAACATAATACACAGCAGACTACGGGACAGGTCGATTTGTTTTCCTCTTAATTTTCATTAGATTAGGACTTTATTTCGTTACTTTTTTCCTCAAAGTATTACCACTTAGGACTAATAAATCTATTGACTTGGCCGGGTGCCATATGCACATTTAAAGAGGCGAGAGTGAATCACGCCTTTCATTAAATATCTAAGTCGAACATATGTTTGAAAGAGATACAGATACAAAGCCTCACTGCATTAAATTACATTGTTGTTATATTTCTACATCTCTTAATGCTCTTCTATCTATTATGGGCCAAGAACTGACAGCTACAAAAACAAAAACAGGTGTGTGGGTGTCTGTGTGTGTGTATGTGTGAAAGAAACACTGACAGACTGACTAATGAGGCTGTTGGTCTATTTTTGATGAGACTTCAGGATATAGTTTAGTTTATTTGATTTGATATGGGCATCCCAGTAGTATTACAATAGTATCATTATGCACCAGGATCAGATACACTGTGTCTAGTGTTTACAGTCAAACGCTAATTTAATTCAAACATCTGGCTTAAAAAGAAAAGAAAAAGAAAACACATCCAGATAAAGATCCACAAATACATCTAAAAATACATCAAGATATACGTCCACATATACATCTACAAATACATCTACATATCCATCTACAAATACATCCAGATTTACATTGAAAAATAAATCCAGATATACATCCACATATGTCCAAATATCCATCTGCATATACAGTACATCTGCATATCCGTCTACAAATACATATACAAATACGTCCACGTATCCATCTACAAATACATCCACAAATACGTCAACAAATACATCCAGATTTACATCCAAAAATAAATCCATATATATATCCACATATACTGTATGTCCAAATATACGTCTGCATATACATCCCCATATACGTCCACAAATACGTCCACATATACATCCTCAAATACGTCCACAAATACGCCCACATATACGTCCACAAATACGTCCACAAATACGTCCACATATACGTCCACAAATACGTCCACAAATACGTCCACATATACATCCACAAATGAATCCACATATACGTCCACAAATACGTCCACAAATACGTCCACATATACATCCACAAATGAATCCACAAATACGTCCACAAATACGTCCACAAATGAATCCACAAATACGTCCACAAATGAATCCACAAATACGTCCACAAATACGTCCACATATACGTCCACAAATGAATCCACAAATACGTCCACATATACGTCCACAAATACGGCCACATATACGCCGACATATACGTCCACAAATCTTCCGATGTGAGGTCCTGGGACAGGGATGTCGTATGAGTAGATTGTAAAGCCCTCTGAGGCAAATTTGTAATTTGTGATATTGGGCTATACAAAATAAACTGAATTGAAAACTTACAAATACATCAACAATTACATCTACATATACGTCCACAAATACGTCCACTTATACAGTCACAAACAAATCAACAAATACAAAATCACACACACAGACACGTACTCCGTGAGGTGGAGGCAGCTCCACAAGTCACTAAAAGGTGTTCGGAGCTCAAATATGAGACCTGTGAAAGGAAATATTTTCCCTCGTCAGCGAGCCTGCTGAAGTGTCCTTGAGCAAGACAATGAGGACCACACTCTTCCGCAAATTCGTCACTTATCACAAGAGCTTAAATGCTTTTTTCCCTCAGTAATCTGTTGCAGAAAGGTTTCCTCTCCAAGCTATTAATCACTACAAGTTCTTGCGCATTTTTCCTCTCATGTGATGTTTCTAAACATACAGCAGACTAACTGAGGAGAGATCAATACAAACAGCAGCATCTGCCGTAGCAGTGATCAAAATCAAAACCCTTTTATTTATTTATTTTCACAGGCACATATTCTGTCTTTGCCTTTTTTATTGCACAAAAAGTAAAAATCTGCAGCTCCTTTTTAACTTTCCCCCCACTAAATTCCCTGTTTTCCCTGTGATGTTCTAAATTACAAATCTTAAAATCGTGAAAAAAAAAATGATTTGTTGTTCCGTGCCTGTGTTCCCCCTCGGTCCTCCCGCTGCAGAGGTATGTGGGAATAATCATCCACCTACGGTTTTTGCTCATTAGCAGTGAGTCGTGCTCTCTGCATGTGTCTTTTCATGTTCCTCGTGCTAACAACAACCTGAAGGAATGCTCTCTATCCTCGCTGGGGAAAGCCACGGTGTTCAGGAGTTTAACCGGAGACAGTGCCCCGGCAGATTGGAGGGGATGCTCGGGGAAGGACACCTTCTGTTTCATGGATTGGAATTCCATTCATACATTGTCATATTCATGTAATGTGTTTATGTAACTTTGTAAATGCTGTTCATTCTGTACACATGACATCTATTGCTTCTGTCCATCCGGGGAGAGGGATCCTCCTCTGTTGTTCTCCTGAAGGTTTCTTCCCTTTTTTCCCTGTCAAAGGTTATTTTTTGGGGAGTTTTTCCTGATCCGATGTGAGGTCCTGGGACAGGGATGTCGTATGTGTACAGATTGTAAAGCCCTCTGTGGCAAATTTGTTAAAGTGGGGCCGGAACGATATAGTACAACAAAACTTTAAAAGATTGCCAGTTTCACACACGACGATGTCAAGCGAGTTAATTTTTTCATCGATGCCAACACCGGATCTTACTGGGTGTTGCTGGACGCGAGACGTAAACAAGACGTGATCGATCCACGCCGACTCTGTGTGCTGGAAACTAACTCAAGAAATACAACAGTAACTTCTCCGCGTCCAGCCTATAACGCACAAAGAAAGAGTTGCAGATTGCGCTTCACTAAACTGGGGTTGGTTTATTATGATGGAACGGTATGAATTGTCATTGCGAATCTTTTTTTAAATTTTACTCTAGCTTTTAATTTAAAGTGACTGTTTTTCCCCAATAACCATTTTATTTTGTCACAAAGTCTGACGACCTGACCTGACCTGACCTGACCCTGCCCCCCCCCCGTGCCCCGCCAACTGTGACGATAAATTTAATACAAATGGAAGCGTAGCTGTTCTTTGAAATGTGCGGATAACAGATGTAATTTAAATTTTGTGGAATGGCCGTTCGGGTTCCCCACATGCCAAACCCCACTTCCATCCCCCGATTACAACAAATATGGGAAACTCTGGATGCATTACAGTTCGGCTTCATGTCATGCTCCATGTGGGTAGTTTGGCCTTCATGGATTTAATAGAATTTTCAATACTGATTCAGGATACATACTGATACAGAATTGTGTGCTGACATCCTAAATGTGGCCATTTTGGTCACTCAAAATACAACGGATTCGATGTTTCCCCTCTGAATTGCTTCCTTGAAAAATATTATTTCTGCACTTTTAAGGAATGTTACTGCAGTGGTGCTGTTTAGCGTTCAAAGCTTCCTCGGACTTCCCAGTTCTAGTTTGAGGGCGTACTGTATGTGTCGCGTTTCTTGTCAGGGAATTAAGTTTGGAAAGTAAAATCCTAAAATGTGCCCTTGTATTGAAGGAAAATACTGCAACCTCTGTTTAAAAAAATTCAAAAATAAAAGCCATTATGAAATAAATATGGTGAAACATGCCAAATACATACAATTAGTACATGTACCCATGAAATTGTGCCCGCTCATTTCTACACGAACATATTTGCGCTCATTTGATTGGCTGTTGCTTTGTTCTGAATAAGAGCCAATCATATAACCGGACCTGTGCTCTTTGTGTCAGATTTTGTGATGAAATGGAATACAATAGTCATTGTGGGGTGGCTTAGTAATGTACAGAAAGTCACAAAAAAGCTGGAATAAAAAAAAAAAGGAAAGACCTGCAATAACATTTCATCATAATAAACCAACACGACTTGGAATGTATCAAATTATTTAACAATTGTATGGTTATATTTTTCACTGGATGTTCTCTATATAATTTATTTGTTTAACCAATTAATTGTTAAAAAATTGCTTAGTAAATAAATACATGTAACAAAATGTATTTTGACTTGACGGACTCCATAATTCGCAGATACTTTGTCTCACTCACTTTTTACAATAGAGAGAAAAATGGAAAAATAGGGAAAGAGACAGACGGATGTTGTGGGTTGAACGCGACAAGATTGCAGTTTAATTGACAGTATTTTCCCAATATTGTCCCCGTCCAATGAAAGTCACGAATCTCCCATTTTATTTCATTATTAGAGATAAACTAAAGGATTAAGTCTTCCCTTAAGGACTGAGAATTAAATCAAACATTTAAAAAACACTTTGGATTACAGGTGAAAACTGTTTTTACTAGCTCATGCTCATTTTGGAGACACGTGGATTTCACAGTGACAGAATGCATCGGAAAGCGCTTTAAAAAAATGAATGACATTTTTTTTATTTTAAACGTTATAAAAGAATACGGTTTTTGCAATGAACTCGTCTTAACCTTTTACCTCTAATACTACAGTGCGCACTCAGATCTGCTTAAAGAATGCTAAACTCCGTCCCTGCAAATGAAACACGCTGGTAAACTGAGCTTTAACAATCCCCCACTGGATTGATCCCAGCCGCGTATCCTTTTATTTCTGTTTCTGGATTAGAACAACTTTAATATTTACTGTGTCTATCGTAAGGAAAACACATTACTATGTCAAAATATTATAGGTTGTCCATCGGGCTATCCCTCCACCTTACCATACATATATACGTGCACACACACACACACACACACACACACACACACTGCACTCCGTTAACAAATCGGTGACGGACGCTTGAGTGATGTTGACAATCAAATACGTATATATACATGTATATGTGTGTGTATATATATATATATATATATATATATATATATATAGAGAGAGAGAGAGAGAGAGAGAGAGAGAGAGAGAGAGAGAGAGATGTATACACTCAAATTCAAAATCTCCTTGCGCCAGTGAGGAGAGGTGTGCAGCCTTTTAAAACCTGCCTGGTTCATGTGTGTTTGTGTCCACACAAGATGAGCACCTGACAGCAAACATGAACAAAATCAAAATGGCCAGCCATGCCTTCTGCTCCTACGTCCAACGTATACAAACACAGCGTCTGTCTTTTTCGTGAGTGCCACTGAAGAGTTACATATGCATGTATATATATATATATATGCATATATATATATATATATATATATATATATATATATATATATATATATGCGTGTGTGTGTGTGTGTGTTGTCAAGTGGAGCTCTTCATGGTTGTGCGAGCAGTTGCCTGTTCTTCCACCTATTTAATTTCAAGCTCGTTCCAAAGGTCGCCCCCTCTACGAACATGTAATATTCTAAAATGCCCTGGAGTCACGACGCAGCCGAACCCAAAGCGAAGAGGCGAAATTAAATTTTCGCCTCTATCATCTTTAAAAAAATGCATTAGTTCTCATTTAGACATTAACTATTTGTTTGGCCTTATAACAATTGATGTAATCAGCAGTTTTTGCAGGATCTTGAGAACATTGGATTTGTTTTTCTTTCGATAAATTAGTGCGCATGATGGGAGCAAAACATCAGTTATATTCACAATTCTATGGTGACTTTTCGCTGTAGAGTGAGAGTGAGTTTCCTAGTGTAAATAGCTAATGTTAATGTTGTTAACAGAAGGAAAACAATAAACATTTAAATGGGTTTTGGTTTCAGCGACACGACAGTCTAATTGCTGTTTAAAGGGGGATCTCAAACCCCCAATCATTTTTGGCCCAAAATGGAACTGCAGGAGCATCGTGGTATGACGTACCGCATCGTCCCCCCCGGTTTGATTCCAGCCGAGCAACCTTGCTGCACGTTACATCCCTCTCCGGTCTGTCTCTCGCTACACTTTCTTAAAGGTAAAAATGGCACACAAAACAAACGAAAAATCTGTGTGAAAAGAAAATATAGCCAGCTTCAGTGGATTTGCTTTCAAAATGTGCCTCACAATCTGGATTAAACGCAGATGTAAGACTTGTATACCTATACGGGACATGCTGACAAAAATCCTTCTAGCAAATAATAAGATTTAGTTGTGGTGATTTAGTTTTTAGTAGCAGTTTGTGTTTTCAGTGACATGGCGATCTCTCCTGCAGTTCAACGCGGCGGAAACACGCTCAGACCTACAGAAGCATGACGGGACGGTAAAACGCATTAACATCTTTTTTTTTTTGTTCTTTTTTTTTTTACACATCTGGAAACAGACGCTCAGATGCGCTTTATATTCAATCCTGATCAAAAAAAGCTAATTTTTAAACTCGGTAAGCGGAGAGGAGGCGACGGTGCACATTGCGTGTTATCTCCCCCCAATCACATGGAAATCGTTAATCTGCACAATAGGCGACGATCCATCACGGGGGAGGTCGGACGAATCGGAACGAGGGAGGGGAAGATTAGGACGCTTGGCCTGGGAAGTCAGTGAGCGTATTGGAAAACAGGAGCAGCGGCCGAGAAGAAAGGAAACAAAGCCCGACGTGCGAGTAACACAGGGCGGTGATGTTGTGCGTGGCCGTCGCTGAGGCGACAGGCTGCCCGTCTCGCCGCCTGCTCCGTCTGACCCGAGGCGGCCCGACTCTCCCGTCCCGACTTTGCTCAGTTTAAACACAGGATAGGCGCTGACCCTCACCTCTCCACTGCTGAGGTGATCCCACCCGATCTCTCTCGCTATTCTTTCTTTTCTATTCTTCTTCCGCTGCTTCCCCCCCCCCCCTCCTTCCTGCAGTGGCAAGCTGAATGTTGCCGTTGGGGGACGAAGAAGGCCCTAACAGGTCAAATCGCTGCCGTTGTCACACACACACACATAAAGAAAGAGAGGCACCGGGGGACTTTGTGGTGTGTGTGTGTATGTGTGTGTGTGTGTGTGTGGCATTAGTTGAACAAGTGACAACAACAGTATCCCGTCTCGTGGTGGAAAGATAAAGGACAGGAGGATGGAAGTAAACAAACCCAGGCTGGGGTTAAGGGAGCAAAGTGTGCCGTGTGCGACAAGAACACCGACACACTTACACGCAAAAAAAAACACACACACACACGTCATAAAAGGAGCTCAAAAGAAGATGTTCACCTCGGATCGGGGACGGGAAAAGGCGTTCACGTTTGGCGTCACCGCCTAACAGACACATGCGCCGTTCGCTGCGGCCCGACACGCAACCCCCGGGCAAATATGAGCGATGTCAAAACGAGTTCACACACACACACACGTCACCCAGATTTCCTTGAGTTGCTGTGCGAAGCCAACTTTGATGTCGTGCCCCCCCCTCTGGATCGTCACACGCGAGCGCACCATCTAAGTCCGTCTGTTTGTGCAACGCATTGGGGTTTTCTAGGAGCTCCACATGTATGAAGTTAATCCCCTTGGCTGTCAAAGTCAGAGATGATCTATTTTTTAAAACACACATACACACACTTACCTTCGTTGCTGTTAGTTCCTGCATTGCCCAGAGCCTGTAGTGATATAGTCCATAGCAGCATCGCGGCCAGCCCTGGATCTGAAGCCATGGTGTTCTCCCTTGCACCCCGCCAGTCTCCCTCTGCCTCTCTCTCCTCTCTTACTCCCTTCTCCCTCTCTGCCACTCGCTGCCTCTCTCTCTCCTCTCCCTCTCCTTCGTCTCCTACCGAGTCCCAGGGTTTGGAGCGAGAGCCGGCAGTGAGGCAAGCGTGTGTGTGTGAGTGTGAGGGCTGCAAGCTCATTGGGTTGGAGTTAGAGCCTGCCTCTGTGGCTCGCTTCAGTCTGCCGGGCTCCCTCGTGCACACACACACACACACACACACACATACAGACACACACACACTTTCGGCAGTTAGCCGGTGGAAGGGGGAGGGAACAAGTGTGTCTGTCAAAGTCTCACCAGCCAATTAGAGCGCTGGATCGGCCGGCGCTGCAAGCTAAGTGCTCTCTCCGTTGCCACACCCTCCCGCCCTACCTGCCTGGCCAACTCACTCTGTTTGTCTCCGTGGGTCATGAGCCTCACCCTCCCTCTCTCTCTCTCTCTTTACTCCCATTTGTTATCATCGCCTTGCTCCCCCTCCACACACACACACACACACACACACACACACACTCACTCTCTCACCTACCCAGTGGCAAATATCTGACTGATGGGATGAACCGCAGCATGTCGGCGAGGCTCAAGGACAATGATCGCTTATTGATCCTGTGTATTGTATTCATAAAGCTATTATCTACAGTATGTCCAGGTGCAGGAGTGTGTACTCACATGGTGTTGTGTGTGTTATTCAAGGACTATGATCATTTATAGATTTGTGTGATAGTGGGGAACTCTGCAAATGTGCCAGATCACAGCACCTGTCCAGATCAATTGTTTTCTTTCTCTCTGGTTATGCTGCAACACACACAGCTGTGTTTCCATCACTTTAGAGGACATTGCATTGACTTACATTCATTTTCTGGAGACGTACCATAACCTAAAACCTAACCTAACGTTACCTTAAAGCAAGCATTCAGTCTAAAATGTAATATTTTACATTGTGGGGATGTGCATTTTGTTCCCAAAGGGAAGACGAGTCCCCACAATGTTACTGTGTACACAGAGGTCCCCACAACATGAGTAATACCCACGAACATACACACACACCTTCCTTCACACTGCTGCAAAGTGAACTGCGTTGATGTAAAATCATGAACAGTAGTACAAAAAGCTGATAGATTCTTACTTTTTAAAACTGATACTGTAAACAGTCTCACCTCAAGGTCGACGTGGTGGCTGGGTCTGTTCTCTTCATGGAAATCATGTGATATGATCGAAAGCTCCAGGACAACTACTAAATGGAAGAGATGGAGGTGAGGTGTTTTTGTCAGTTTCCGTTTCTAATGCCAACAATGAACTTTTGCACTTACTGTTTATAGTAATAATACAACTTCTGCGGGCAGTTTGTATTACTGCTACCACTACTGCTACTAATAGTATAATTGTTATCAATGGTATTTTTAGGTGGAAAAACATGGTGGAGCAACAAATAATTTGGATAGATAAGAAAGATTTTACAATATGCTATTTCACATTCTCCACACAGGTGATAATCCGCCTGAGCGGATTTTCTCCTCGACCTATTATACAGCTCAATATCCTGTTTCTAGGTGCTGCATAACTGTATGTTTGCTCTGCCAATTTTACCCCGTTGACCTGCTGCTTTCATGTTTGGTAATCCTTCCAAAAAGACGCTTGAGTTGCCGAAAGCCCGATCTTGATCAGGTCCCCTACCTAAAACAAACACTAGCAGGTAGACTTTTTTCACTCCGCTCCACCACTAAACCTTGAATATGAATATTTTTACCAATGCTTTGGTTTCCACATTTTCTGTATTCGTTAAAAGAAATACCGACTTCTGCCAATTAGGAGCAAATGACAAATTGCAGCGAGGCGGGGCAACAGACAATCTGCCCACTTGGCATCACATTTGTGCCATTCACATCTATTGCCAAAGGCTTTGCATGTGTATTGTTGCTTTTCCAACACTTGGTAAGAGCGTGGGGCTATCCCCACATAGCGCCATCTCGAGCCAAGCACAATTATAACAGTTTTTCAATGATTCCATCCAGCCACTGACCGTGAATTGTAGAATAATACAACTTGAAGGAGCATGAATTAATCCAAATAATAAATACCATTATATTTCTTTCTAAATTACTCAGTAATCACTAAAAACACTTTATCTGCTGCAAGCAGATGGCAGGCTTTGCCCCAGTTGCCCCAAATTATCCATAATAATAATACTCATACTATTAGGATATAATATGTGTATAATAATGAGTCATATTACATCTCACAACCACTGCTACTAGCATCATGTTACCAATGATTCATGACAATAATAATTTCTTAGTTTATACTACTCATACTACTATGACATAAGTGTTATTTGTATATGTTTGGCACTGCTACTATAACTTCTACGGCTATCAATACCTGTTACTGCTAATATTGTTACACAGTATAATAAGACATTACAATTGTAATTGATGCTAATGATTCCATTATAATTTAATACTAATAAAATGTAAATATGAAATGTGTATGTTATTTTAACTTTGAGTAACTGCTCCCACAAATACTAATACTACTGAGGCAACTTTCAATTCAATTCAGTTTATTTTTTATAGCCCAGAATCACCTCAGAGGTCTTTGTAGCAACTACTACAATGACAAACAATATATAGATGCTACGACTAGTACTGCTACTAATAATACTATTATGGTAATACTACTACTACTCACAATCTAGACATCAGGGTTAATTGCAAATATGTGTGATGTCACTAACACAAATACTGCTATGAATGACAAGTAATAATAACAATATACTGATATAAATTATGAAGATGTTTTATCAACTAAAATATTACTAATAATATTACTGTGCTTCGTGCACTACAATACTAGTAAATCAAAATTAATAATAGTAATTATGAAGATATGTTTTATCAATACTAATTCACATATAATACTAGTGTAGTTTAAAAAAAAATGCAAACAAAATTCTGATTATGTTTCATCAATTCTAATACAAATACTAATTATAATATTGTACTTAGTTATTTTTACTAACAAATAATAATTATATAATGAATAATGAAAATATGAATATAATAAAATTAACGCTATTTGTAGTCATACAATAAAATAATATTTAGAATTGTTTAGGACATTTAATAATTTCAAAGGTATGGTGAATACAAAAGTATTATTGTTGCTGAGAGTTCTTCTCCTGGGTATCGTGGCCAGCCGCTCTCACTAGTTGTAGCTGTGAGTCTAATGTTTGCAGGAAGTGTGTGTGTGTCACGGCGCTGCTCAGAGGTCTGCCAGCACTGCTGCCGTGCCGAGTTTCCAAACCCCTGGACATGGCAGCACAACACTGTCGCCGCTCGGCTGCCATCACGACAAACGGCCTCCGACACCACCGCTGAAGCGTAATTGAGGTGAGCACTTGATTTTCCTCGCACGCAAACACGCACGCACACACACACTCCGACAAAAAGATATCTAAGACTATAAATGAGGAATGTCCCTGAATATCGAGTGTGAGCATACATGCAGCTGTCCCCCGCTTAGTGAGGGAGACGGAGGGTTAGTTGAGATGAGTGTCCAGGCCAAATGGAAGCAGCGCTGATTCTGCCAAAACCCCCGTCCTCCCCTTCCCTTCCCCCTCTCTCAGGCCCGGAGACACAGGGGTTTCTGTGTGAGTTCAGAATGCTTCCTCCACAGCATGTATAGGGGGAGCCTTGTGCCTACGTGCAGTGTCCCCGTAAAGGCTGAAGACAAACACACACAAACACACTAAAGTGCAGAGGGTCACGCATCATATTCGGCCAGACGTAGCTGCTCCCTGCAGCTGTTTCATCCCAGATCCGCAGCGCGTGAGGCTCCGCCGCTTTGCCACTAGGCTGCACTGTCAGTCTGCCTGTCTAATAGGCTGCGCCTGTCATCTTCCCCTCCCTCCTCTTGGTCTTCCACGATAGAACGCTCCCTGAACCCTTAAACGCAACACAGATGCAAATCAGTGATTTATGTCAATGTCTCTCTGATGTAAACACACGACCAGAGGGGATTTTTTGCAGAAGAAAAAAGAGAGCGGGCTGACAAAAGAGGGTTTAAAAGCAGAGGAATTAAATCTATATTCTTTCCATTAATAGCATAGCATGAAGGATATTGGAAAAAAAACAGAAAGATTTTGCTGTTGGAATGACTTTCCATTAGGCCTGGAGCGGCTACAGAATGTTCTGTTTTTGCTCCCAAACGTAACGCTTTTATTGTATTGTATGGAACCAGAATCAAAAGTCCTTCAAAATGTCCAGCATCTGCCATCTCAGTCACTTTTTCGCACCTCTAGTAATTGATTTCCTACACAGAAGCGCATCCGCGTCACATCTCAGCTTTAGGCAGCGCTGTAAAGTCTTTCTCTACCGTTCTCAGATCAGGAGGTGGCAAAGAATGCCCTCATCCAACATAAAAAAACGTGGATGATATTACTCAGAGAACGGAAGCGTGAATATAAATGTGAACACAAAAAGGAGTGATGCTAATATTGTCGGGTCATTTTATCCTTTTACCGTAATCGAAGCAGCGTGGGGGAAAGTAATGTGTGATAGATGTGTTATTATAAACACTGGCTGAACCTCCGCATACAAACACACACACTCACGGACACACACACGAAGGCAAGCTCATTAAAATGGCTCCCCATAGCTCCTTGCTCTCACAGCGAGTCTTTGAGAAGCCTTGTTTTGTGTGTATGCATCCACCATAATGAGGAAATTTATTAACGAATTGATCGCCGTGGCGACGATGTGGGGAGTACCCTGCATATGTGTGCGTTTACCTGGGGGGTTCATGGGCAGCAGTTGGCATTAAATCCTAAAGGTGTGTGTGTGTGTCTCTGTGAGCAAGCAGATGGTGGGGGTCAGTGTGTGCCTGGTGTTGAGGGCCTCATCAGTGCGTGTTGGCTAAATATAGCGCGCTAGTGACGGAGCTGCTCGGAGCATGGTTGCCGAATTTAATTCTTTGATCAGTTCAGCTCCATTCATTTCACTGTCAGTGTGACGGAGCACGTGAATTCATTTCAGCTGTTAACACAGAGGTATCATTTTACCTACTAACTATGATCATCGCCAATTCTAATCATGTATAAGAGAAAAGCATTTCTCCCTTTCCTTTCTTCCTTTATTGTATTTGGTAATGGTTTAACAACATTTACCAGTGTGGTACATGCTCAAGTAGTGTCAGGGCCCCTTTATTTACCTCTAATTGCACCACCGGCGATCAGGAGCACCAGGAGATATAGATCACCAGAATAAATATATATCTTTTACAGATGCCCCAATTACCTTTTTTATTGCTGATTGCCAATGAGTCATATTGGCTTATGTTGTTCTGCTTGTGTTATAGCAGCTGGTATCAAAGGCTCCAGACCGTTTTATTTTTAGAAAAATAAACTTAATCGCCACCGAAGTGTAAACCATCAAAAATATTCTGTTATCTATTGTGGTTATTGGCCTAAAACCACACAATTAAAACTACTCGCAGAAACCAAAACAAGATGTAGTATCTACTTTATATTACTGTGAAAACATATCCTTCAAATAACTGTATTTCTGTTTTCTCACCAAAAACTACATTTTACAAGAATACATTTGAACACATCATGATACTGTTGTAAATTTGTAAATCAATTTCGCCTAATACTTGTTTTTACCAAATAAAGAATGAAAGTGTCATAATGTAAGTCAATGGAACCTCCGTACATTAGCAGTTACTTCCGATGCTGCCGACGTTATTGGCTCTCCTCTTGCAGATTTCCACACAATGCTGTTATTCGCAATGTAGCGTAATCAGGGATTGGTGACTACTAAAGTATTAATGACGAGCTCCTGATTGCATGTTTTTACAGTAAAACTTTACTTCACACTATGACGGTTAAACTCTATAATTAATCCGCTTCACGATGGCTCTCCAGAGACTCATAGGTGACGTCACAGAGATTACATCCATAATAACAATAGTAACAATACCAGTTCAACTGTTCATCAAGGTTCTGCAGCTTTTAGCTAAGTTGTATGCCTTTTTTTATACATTAAGTCAACGCGCTCGTCAATGTCACCTTCCATGAACCAACGAATCACAGCCTGGATGGGGCGGGACATTAAAAAAAGGGTTAATGTTCCAATTTGTGTCTCCAGCGACATTTTTAAATATGGAACTCATTGTTAAGCAAGAATGATAAACCTCAAACAATTATAAATGTTGGTTGTGTATTTCCTAAATGACTGTTGTTTTCAATTGGATATAATAGTGGTACAATGACCAATACTATAGTAGTATATAATATTCTAAATGGATATACTAACATTATATAACTACAGTAATATATATTTTTAATTATTTAATGCATAGAAAACCAATTGTCAATAAAAAAGCAACTATTTTGCACCGATGTCCGTCGACAGAATCAGTAGTTCCAGAGCTTTTCATTATTCCCTGATCTTCACCATGTGGTTATTAACCATGACTACAAAGGTCTCCTAAACTTAAGGGGATACTTCCCCCAAAAAGTTGAAAAACAAAACTGTATCAAAACAGGCGGTTCTAATCAAAATAATATTGTGGACAAAGTCAACATTTGCAGATCCTTTAGACTATCGGCACCTTTCACCTGCCTACGCAACTGTTTGAATGCAGCTAAAACAAGCTGTGATATACCATTTAGTAAGACTATTCTTTTAAGAGCCGTCTTGCAATCCAACGCTGCACGTGATCAACAGACTCCCCTCGATGAAAGGACCCGCTAGTCACACATGTGCCTATCCAGAGGAGTCCGGTCCATAGTGGGGCCCCATAGAAGTCAGGCCCCTTCCGGGGGACCATCTGAGGACCAGATTTTGGAATGAAATATGCACGGTAGTTAATGGCTACCTTTTTGATCCCTTTTTAATTGTACCATGAATTATACATAATGTTTTCAAGTAAATTGCATTTGGACCTAAAACTGTTGAAGTATACGACTGTGAAACTATGCGATTAGAAAGACTAAACACCCAAGTGTTGCTTAAGTGACGTTTCTACCCGGTTGTTACAATGTGTGTTGAATACCTGTATGTACTCACTCCAACAACGGGTCTTGCTCGTTCTATTCGCTTGCCGGCTGAAATTAAGAGGATAAATACATCTGTTAAGACACATTACATTGGCGCATGGAACATAGCTAAGTTAGCTTGCTAGCAATTTGCGACTTTCTGGACGTGCAAGATTATTTTTTTAATTGACGAGCATCGTAATTCATGGCAAAATGTAAACTGATTTGCCTTTTGCCGCTATCTGTTGTGCATATTTGTTTCCAAAATAAGGGTCCAGTGGCATCAACCGGGAGCAAGCAGGACTTTGGCTCTCTCTGTAGGGGAAGAGAAAGTGAAAATACATTAAAGAGTAAGTTGTTGATATAAACCATTACTCAGTAAGTTTGACTTTTTTTAGATTCTGATTGAAAAGTGATACCTGCAGAGCAGGCAAGAAAGTTGTGGTTGGTCGATCTTCAATAATTATACACAATATTGACCCTTGTGTTGGTCCAATGATGATTTAAAAACGTTATCTTCAATTTACCACTGTATGTACTATGTTTGACGAACTGGCACTAAAGAGATGGAAAGAATCATACTACTTAGCTTTATCGCAAACAAATATTGCATGAAAATTGCAAACTGAACAGTACTAAACTTTTTCTCCCAGATTTACGTTTCTGTTTTGAATCGAGCCGTAGCTTGCTTCTTGTGTTTGCCAACATAACAGTTAGCTTGTTGTAGCAGCCCTAAAGGACTGTTAAGCTAGCGGCGAGAAAAGCTTTGGACTGGGGGCGCGGAAGCGACGGGACGCCACTGGGCAGCAGATGGAGAGCTCCTCTCTGCTGGCAAAGCCTTGGGCCTTGCTGCCTCAGCTGTTATAAGAAAATGTACTGCATAATGTTATGTTGAACATAAGACCATGGGGATCAGTAGACAACTAGTGTAAAATAACATCAATCCGTGGGTTGGTTTTCCTCCTGTTCGACCCAATTTGTCACCAGGCACTAATGATGTTATTCCAACAGCCCGGGCTTCCCCAGGGAGCAGTCCGCTGGTGGAGTGCAAATCAATCAAAGTGTATAAATGACACACGCTGGTTTGGTTTACTTGTTTTGTGGGTTCACATGATATTTTGTTCTCTCTGGATCTTGGGGTGGATCAGTAGCTCAATCAAGGAATGGGCAAACAGGTTTGCCTCATCATGGTCTCTCTTTAGAGAGGAGCTGGGCTCTGTTAAGATGTATGAGGAGGTATGATAGTTCTGCAGTAAATGACATTCTGTTTTATTTGGTTGACTCATAGATTGATTAGCTGTGATGCTGCAGATTTAGTTGTATTGAAATATTCAGGTTTTGTCTTCGCCTTTCATGAATTTGTGTTGTTATTAAATTCTGCTTTGGTTGGCACTACTCCTGCTTATTGAAGATCCGTCTCTTTTTAAGTTGTCTAGTGTAAATCACCTCACCTTCATATGGGGGAGGGCTACAGGGTTTTATTGTTTTGTTTTCAGTAGCTTGGTCTCATTACAAGGTTCCGCTCAGTCCAACCATCCTGGCCTTTAGATTTAATACAAAAACATTTTTTTATTTGATAAGTCAGTCAATATATATACTATTTTATACAGTCAGGGCCATACGTATTTGGACTGTGACACAATTCTTATTTTCTTCTTTACATGACTTTAGACAGATTTAAAATGATGCCGTCAATCATGCCGTTGAAGTGTAGACTTTCAGTTTTAATTCAATGGGGATAAAACAAAACTATCGCATTAACCATTTAGGAATTACAACCATTTTTAAACAGAACCCCATACCCCCCATTTTCAGAGGCTCAAAAATAATTGGACACTTGTCTTACAGATGGTTTGATGGCCAGGTGGGGCTAGTTCCCTTTTTATTTCATGACAAATTAAGCAGCTAAAAGGGAGACTTCTTGGAAGAACGTCCTCCTATCAAACTTCCCAGAAAACGGCCCCCCGCTCATCCTTCTGGGTGACTTTAACATCCAGACAGAGAAGTCATCGGACCTGCTACTCTTACTGTCTTCCTTTGCTCTCTCGCTCAGTCCATCCCCTCCTACTCACAAAGCTGGCAACCAAAGCTGGCAACCATATTTTCACCAGAAACTGCTCTACATCTAACCTCACTGTAACTCCACTTCATGTCTCTGACCACTTCTTCATCGCTTACTCTCTCCCACTCTTTGGAACTGACAACCCTCCCACAATGGACTCTGCATCTGTCCGTCGCAACATCCGCACCCTCTCACCCTCCTCTCTGGCCTCGTCTATTCTGTCAGCCCTCCCTTCAACTGACTCATTCTCACTCATGCAGCCTAACTTTGAACTTTGCCACTGACACTACTATCTACTCTGTCTTCCTCTCTTGATTCTCTCTGTCCTCTTACAACTCGAAAGGTCCGCAAGTCCTCTCCGGCTCCGTGGCTGTCCGAACCAGTGCGCGCCAAGAGAGCCACTATGCAAGCATCGGAAAGGAAATGGCGAAAATCCAAACACGCCGACTACCTGCTCGCCTAACCTCCTTGACCCCCTGGTCCCCCCCCCCTCCATCCACCCTTCTACCAAGCCACTTTGTTGACTACTTCACAAACAAGATAGACGACATACGCTCCTCATTTACTAATCCATCTTCTATAACTACACTTCTAGTAACTTCATCTTCTTCCCCCTTGTTTTCCTCTTTTATCCCCCTGTCTCCCAATCAAGTTCTTACCTTGGTAACCTCTGCCCGCCCAACCACCTGCCCCCTTGACCCCAGGCACCGCGCTCTCACTCTTCTCATCCTACCTCACCGACCGCACTTACCGGGTAACCTGGAGAGGTTCTGTGTCTGAGCCTTGTCCTCTGACTACTGGTGTCCCTCAGGGCTCAGTCCTTGGTCCTCTTCTCTCTGTACACCAACTCTCTCGGCTCTGTCATTCGCTCGCATGGCTTCACCTACCACAGCTATGCTGACGACACCCAATTGATCCTCTCGTTTCCCCAATCTGAAACACAGGTAGCAGCACGAATCTCTGCCTGTCTGACATCTCTCAGTGGATGTCCGCACACCACCTGAAAATTAACCGGGACAAGACTGAACTTCTCCTCCTTCCAGGAAAAGGCTCTCCCACCCACGACCTGACTATTAACATCAACAACTCGGTGTTGGCTCCGACTCCGACTGCCAGGAACCTTGGTGTGACACTCGACAGTCAACTCTCCCTGACTGACGACATTACCGCAATAACACGCACGAGCTGTACAACATCAGGAGAATACGACCTCTTCTCACTCAGAAGGCGGCACAGGTTCTGGTCCAGGCTCTGGTCATCTCACGGCTAGACTATATTGCAACTCCCTCCTGGCAGGTCTACCTGCTAATGCCATTTGACTGGTACAGCTCATCCAGAATGCAGCTGCTCGACTGGTCTTCAACCTCCCGAAATTTACCCACACAACTCCGCTCCTCCGTGACCTTCACTGGTTACGGTGGCCGCCCGCATCCGCTTCAAAACATTGGTACTTGCGTACCGTGCTGCGAACAGATAGGGTCCGGTCTACATCCAGGACATGGTCAAACCGTACACCCCACCTTGTTCACTTCGCTTGGCTTCTGCCAATCGGCTTGTAGCTCCGTCACTAAGAGCTAAACACTCAACAAAGTCACGACTGTTTGCTGTGCTGGCTCCTCATTGGTGGAATGAGCTCCCCATTGACATCAGGACAGCAGAAAGTCTCTACATTTTCCGTCACAAACTAAAAACACATCTTTTTCAACTATACCTTGAATAGGGAAGGTAGCGCCGTAGTAGCACTTTGGCAGCACTTAAATGGCTCTTACTGATAGCACTTTGTAGTTTAACTTTATTGAAGAAATTGTACTTGCTTGATTCTTGTTGTTCTGAGTTTGGACTCATGGTTTTAATGCACTTATTGTAAGTCACTTCGGATAAAAGCGTCAGCTAAATGACATGTAATGTAAATGTAATGTCTGGAGATGATTTAAAAGGTTGAGTTTGCATTTAGCAGCTGGTCCAGAGAACTCTCAGCATGAGAACCAAAAAGGTGTCAATGCAAGTGAAGGAGTCCATTAAAAGGCTGACAAACTACACCAACTTATCAGGCAGATAGTAGAAATATTAGAATTGACCAAATCAACGGTTTGGTACATTCCTAAAAATAAGGGTACTGGCAAGCTCACCAAAACCAACACCAAAAGGCCCGGAAGACCATGAAAATTACATGTAAAGTAGATGTCGCAGAATTCTTTCCATGGTGAATAAAACCCCTTCATAACATGAATACTCTGGAGGTAGGCGTGTCTATGCCTTCATGAATCTGAATACAGAAGGTTTACAACAAGGTGCAAACCACTAGTAACACTAAAGAACAGGAAGGCCAGATTAGACTTTGCCATAAAACATCTGAATAAGCCTTATCTATTTTAGATGAAGGTTCTTTGGACAAATACAACCAAGATTAACTTGTACCAGAATTATGGGAAGAGAAAAGTGTAGAGATGGAAAGGAACAACTCCTGACCCAAAGCAAACCTCTAACATGGTGCAGGCTTCTATGGCTGCCCATCATGAACTTGATCACTGTTCATTGAGAATAGAAGTAGCAGGATGAGTTTTGAGGTGTTTAGGTCGATACCGTCCAGTCAGATTCAGCCAAATGCTGCAAAACTAGACATTGGATCCATATGGATAATGACCCAAAACATAGTGTGAAAACAGCCAAAGAGCCTCTCAAGGCAAAGAAATGGAATATTATTCAATGGCCAAGTCAGTCACCTGATCTCAACCCAAGTGAGCATGCTTTTCATTTACTTAAGATAAAACTAAAGTCAGAAAGACCCACAAACAAGCAGCAACTGAAGGAGGCTTCAGTAAATACCTGGCAAAGCATCTCTAGGGAGGAAACTCAGCATTTGGTGATGACTTTGTGTGTAAGACTTCAGGCCTTCGTTAACTGCAAACAAAGTATTAAAATTGATCATTACGTTCAATATTCTGTTTGTCCAATTACTTCTGAACCTCTGAAAATGTAGGGGAATGTGTAAAAATGGCTGTAATTACAAAACAGTAATGTCATATTTTTGACCGCTTTATTTTAAATCCATTGCAGTCGTGTACAAAGGCAAAATTAGAACAATTGTGTCACAGTCCAAATACTTTTCTATGATGATATATCATGGGACTGTGCCAGGAGCCCCGTGAGTCTACATTAATGTGGTGGTTTGTATGTTGTTAGCGTATTAAAATTGAATTTCTCAATGACAGGCACACAGAAACCTAAACTGATCTCCCAGCAGACTTCAGAGACCGTATAGAGACACTGATCTGTCTGGTCTAACCAAGTGCCTTCTTTCACCAGCTCTCGAGAACATTAATGCTGATCGCGATGTCCACTGAAAAAGTTAAAACATTTCTTCAAAGTCCGCTTCCTTCAAGTGTATCTTCTTTACGGGCAACCACTTCAACCTGACCATGTAACCCCCAGGGACATCTCGAAGAGCATTCGAGTCCGCTGGATTTAATGAGCCTCCGTTTCAGCTGAAACCTTTGCAGCTAATCAGTGACGCTTCCTTTGAACTCTGCCAGGACCAAACAGAATCCCAACTGTAAACTGTCAGAGCCACACGCAGAGCCAACCTTGATGCACAGCTAAAATACATTTACTCAAAGCGGTGTAATCTGCGGCGAAATCAGAACTCTCAGGCGAGACTACAGATGACTCAGTCTGATTAGTATCCTTTGCATAATGAGTGTTGATTATTCCGTCTAATTTACCTGCATATGCTACTGATTGCTACCTCACTGATGCTTTTTTTCTACTGTGCGTTCTTGTCTGTAACAGAGTCCAAGAGTTAAGAGTCTCGGCTGCTCTTGCTGTACATTTAAAAAGACCAAAGTGTCCTGCTCTTTCGTGGCAGTTTTGGTCATGAAAGGTACCTAGTAGCACTATGGGTCAATGCTTCTACAAGTGGTTACCCAGTTTGTTTGTAATGTGCATGCTCACATATGCCTCATTCTGGGACTAAAATTCAGCTTTGGGCTTTGAGATGTAGAGGCCCGAGGCACTAATTAAAATCTTATAATGATGAGCACCTTGAAGACACTTGAAGATGTCTTGTTGACACCTGCCTCCTCAGTTTGTAATTGCACACCACCAATAAGACCGGCCTGACTAGTCAAGGTCAGCTGGAACACTAGTCAAAGATTGGCATGTTCACGATGAAGATTGACTGAGCCAATCTCAACAGAAACGAGGATCAGTCCAAATTTCGAGGTGCCGCTTGTATCCCTCCCTGTCTGACAGCTCTGCCACGGTCAAGGACCATACAGTAACTACTGACACCGGAAAATGAAAAATAAAACCTCTATGACCTCTATGGCCTTAGCAACACCGTACAAAGCTGATATCATCGCATGACTTAGTAAAACGTGTGAATGCCAGTTTTGTGAGCTATCACTTTTTGAAAGCTAGAAAAAATAGTTTGCACCTATTATTATTATCGGCTCATTTTGACATCCACCAAAACAAAGTACCAGGTACTTTCCAGAACCTTTGTTAATGGTAAACCAAAGTCGAGTTGAGTAGAGCTGTGACGCACCATGCAGTGTAATTGCAGCAATAGACTTGCAGGCGTCGGCAACTTGATATTTGTTCCTGCTGCAAAGAAACCAAGCAATGTGCCAACACAGGAAATGAAGAAGACGGCTAGCAACCAAACGTGGATGCAAAAGAATACAGAATTCAAAATTATTTGACCACCAGTTTTAGCATCCTGGTATTGGCTAGTGGTGATTCTGATATCCATATTTAAATCATCATTAACACAATATACCATAACATCAATACATAGTTTCAACAATAATCTGCTGAAGATGGTGTATAATTACTCAGGTTCTCGAGCTAAAAATAGAAGAAGAAAATTGTTTTTGTTCTATAGACAAGCCTCAAGCAGCAGGGACCGTGAGAGGGTCTTAACCAAGAACAACATCAATAACGAGGTCACGCATGCGTGCATGCATTGTCACGTTTGTACTTGAGAAACTGTGTATGTGTCTGAGAAAAGCCAGAAAGCATGTATGCAAGAGAGAGAGAGGGGTCTTTGAGGGGTCAGTGTTGTTGTTGTGCTAATACGCTTTAGTTCTAATTAGCAGGCTGCCTCTAAGCCTCAAGTGTCCTCTCATAATACACACGATTTCCACACAATCAATTTCCATGAAAACAAGAAGCCCTGAAACTACTACACGATGACCCAAAGTCGTTTGTTGTGCGTTGTTTTTTTTTTGTGAAAGAGGGGGGCTGTATTTCTTCCTGTTTTATGTTGAAGAACATGACATTTCAGCACAACATTAACATCCCAAAAGACGGTTAGCCAAAAGTGATGAGTTGTCTTGTATCTTGTGTCTCCAGGAGAGCTCGTCTTGACTGGTTTGGAAACCCCGAGAGTTGACGGACTGACAGAGACTAGTGAGGGGCCTATGTGACACACAGCTTGTTGTATTTTAAATCAGAAAAAAATGAAGTAAAATGACAGGAAACAGAAATAGATTGAAGACTGTTGAGCCAACACATTTTTTAAGATTTGTCTTGGTGAAAAGCTGTGTGATGACAAGGCATGTTGGGTGGAAGTTGTCGTTCCAATCAGAATTTCAATTTACACAGGAGATATAAATGCACTTTTTGCATCATAGTTTGGAAATTTGAAAGTGGGGTTGGATGAAGTTTTATACTTTGTTGTCAGACATCCCTTTCTAACCGGAAGAGAAGCCGTTATCAGTACTTTAAGTGGGTGCCAGTATTCTCATTATTCACGGTCATCAGCAATAAACATTACATTTTTAATTTTTAGAGTGAATAAAAGACACTAGGAGATATTAGGTTTAGGGGCCCTCCACTCAAAATAATAAATGTTTTTGCCTTAAAATGCAATGCAAATGCAGATCATTTTGGATATATAATGCAACAAAAGAAAACTTGCACTAGTTCAATACTTATTGTGTGTACACAAATCGTAGCCTTCGTCTGAATATTTAATTATTGTGGAAAAGTTTGCTCTGTAAATTCACATTCTGTAAATCAGAAGAATAGATTCAGAACACTTTTTTTTAAATATTGTTTCATTAATAATATTTCTCTAAAATTTAAAACTTTACAAGACGCATAATTATAAAGGCTTCGGCTCTCTTTTATTTGAATAGAACAGGTGTCAGACTGTGGTTAGCATAAAGACTAGAAGCAAGGAGAAACAGCAAGCATATATATGTCACAGTTCAGCTGCCGCTTCGCCTCTGCCCCGGTAAATCGCCATAGCCTTCTGTCACCGACCACAAGAATAGGCTCTGCTTCCTCTGATTTCTTTCTGCCTTCTCCCCTGACGTCTTGGCGTTCCACCGAGCGAGTTTTGTCACGTGAGAATAGCCGAGACTGTTTGCCTGTTGTGTGTCTGCTGCCTGGAATAAAGCTTTGTGTTACTATTCCGTGTGTCCATCGTAGGGTTTCTAGGTCCTAACCACCTCCGTTACAGGATCAAAATGTGACGCCATCGTTCCCTACAATGTCCCACTTTTGCTTCATGTTTTGGCAACATCCGCACCGTAGCCTTCTCCCTCATCGCCGTGTGTCTGTGCAGTTTGTTTTTTCGGACACAGTCGTGACTCACCTGTCCAGCACAGCTGTCCTCCATCACTGGTGAGCCGCTGCCTGCCTTTTTTTTAAAATTTACTTCGAACATGTAACCTAAGTAAAAATTGCATTTAAAAAATGAACGGTGAATGTAGCAAATTGTCAAGGAACAAATTTCATTCTTATAAAAAACGACCTATAATTATTAAACTGTTAAAAAGATAAATATAACTGAACGTTTAAATCTACGTAATACCACATGAGTAAATCGTGAGTTTCTACTGAGGTTAATGGTGTGACAGCAGCAGGAAGGAAGGAAGGAGCTTTGGTTTCTCGCCAACAGAATATAACCTGAATGCTGTAGTACAATAGATTTCATGGGGTCGTGTTTTGGATGCGCTTTTTGTAGTCCATTGTTGTAATTTCGCCATGGCAGATTTTTGGATTATCTGAGCTCCACGGTTGTCTTTTCCTAACTCCATGTGAATTCTCCTTCACATCTTTCCTAGACCTCATGACGTTTTCATTCGAAGTCAAGGAAAATTGTTTAGGAAAAGACGTTAGGAGGTAACTTTTTGGCGACAGCCCGAGTCCGTCAGCCTCACTGTGCTTTTATCTATAAACCATCTTTCTCGCTGAGCTCCCTCCCCCCAGGAAATTGTACCACCTGTGTTTGGCTCACCTCAGAAAGTAAATGTGACACATGACTAACAGTGACCCCTTGCTCTCTGTAAATACATCCAGTTGTAAAGTCTGGGCAGAGAGCAGCAAAATGTTGAGATATTTTAACTTTAGACAATGACGTCTACCGCTGCCGCCCTCACTTAATTTTACGATTCTGCTCTCGTCCACTAACGATCCTATGTGAATGCAGCATTATTATTATTATACGACATACTATTTATTCCACGTTCAAGTCAAGTCTCCAAGGTATATAAAGAACGGTGCTCAGAATACTGGATATCTAAAGATTACAAAGCATGAATGGTATTATCATCACTCCTACATCTATCAGCACACAGTTTCAACATTGATTAGTTGTGAAGAATACAATGTAACACTGATTGAGTACCTGATACACAAATTATCCTTTTGTGGGTTGGATACTCTTTTAACTTTCATTTGTCACTCTGCTGTACTCTTGTGGGATCCTGCCCATCCAATAACTTCTGCTAACTCTTCTATCAAAAACGGATAACTCTTCCTGCCTTTGGAGATGTGAATCACATCACTTCCTGTGTGCCACCTGACTGTTTCGTGGAAAGACATGTCTTAGGAGCAAAACAACAATTGTTTGTATGAACATGTCGCTCTATACATTGAAAGTTACGGATGTAACTACGGTTCTATGAATCCTGGATGACCGGTGATTAGCCCTGGCTATCTTCCATCTTGAGCACACGCAGGTCGAGTCTTAATAACAACAAAGTCACTTGTGCCCTTGTATGATCCCAGCCGGGTATAAGTTCCGGTGTCATCCTGAGATCAGTCCTACGGAACCTTCTCGCGAGATTCTGAGTGACCAAGAATTGTGGTGTTCATCCAGGATTCATAGAACCGTAGTAAGGCGTAGTAAGGCAGGAGCTAACTACAACCTTTACATTATGTTTTTTTCCCTCATGTTTAATTTCCACTGACACCATAGGATACTCGTGAACGTCCCCATGCACACACCTTATTTTCACCCACAATGCCTCCACCAATGCCCCGGGCCGAACCAGGCTCTGGTGGATCATAGACTGTGTACACCCGGAATCCACCATTGCCTGGTGTGTACCCCCCTGGATTCTTACCGGAACGTGGTATGTTGCTCCCGGACCGCCAACCTTCCAACAATAGACACTCCCTCCGGAAGTGCCCGGGCTGCCCGCACCTCTAACACTCCTGCCGTGGTGTTTGAGAACCCCCCCTTTAGGTCAGGAAGAGTGCCGGTGCTGGTCAGTGGATCGGGGACCCGAGGGAGAGGTGCCGGCCACGGAGTCGGCCGTGCCGGGAGCTGCAGAGGTAGCCTCCTCCGTGGGCCGTGTGTCGGACGGTGTGGTCCGTGTGACCGGCAGGGATGAACTGCCAGGTGGTCCTCCGCCAAGGTGATGGCGGTCTCCAATGCCGTCGGGTGGTGACAGGGACCCAGGCAGATGTTCGGACCGGCAGCCCACCCCCAAACTGCTCCAGGACCACCTTCTCCGCTACTTCCTGCGCCCCCACCGAGCCTCCAGCCATCTGGTGGCGGCGTCTTTCAGCTGAGCAAAAGCAAATGGCCGGTCCTCGGGGCCCAGCCTGACATCTGCATAAATCTGCCTGACACAGAGCCGCCGTCTGTGCCTCCCTGGCCAGAAGAGGCAGGAGCTGGACCACCCACTTGGACGCAGGCCAGCCACACGCCTCTGCTGTAGCCTCGAAGGAGTCCAGGAATGACTGTGCGTCATCCGCTGTGGTCATCCTGTGTCATCCCCGCCAGCGCAGAGGGGGCCACGGCCGGCGGAGCTGCAGCTGACCGGGCGGTGATCTGCTCCAGGGCGAAGGTCATGCCTGCTCGCGCTGCATGGCCACGATCCCCGCCAGCAATCTGCCCCAAGATGTGTGACACCCGAGGCTTGACACAAGTTCGTCAGACTTCTCCGCTGATCTCCGAGAAACAAACGGGAAGACCTCTTCACCCAGGTGAGACTGGAGGCTCGACACTGGATCACAGTAAAGTAGAAAGCGGAAACTCACAAGGTGAAGAACGGACAACTCACGGGTTGGAATACCAGGAAGGTACACGGACGGATTGACAGCTGGGACGAGGATGACCGTAGTATTTATGTCAGCTGGAGATGATCAGGGGGAATGAGACACACCTGTGCCTACGGAGAGAGGCGCGGCAGTGGGCGGGACTCGTAGGAGGACACAGGGTTAGACATAATCCTCATATACCCGGGTTCAACTGGGACAGTACGGAGGGTCTTCCTACAGGTCTCCAACAAGGGTGCCAGCCAAACCTGCCGGCGGGTCTGAACCAGGGTGGACATCAGGTGCCCAAGTTCCCTCGACATGAGTGCAATGCCTGCAGTGAAGCATCACTGAGGCTGGTAGATTTAACACGTTAGCCGTAGTCACTTGCTTACAATTGATGAGCAAGCTATCCATGGTGGTAGATGTAAAGAGGGCAATCTTGTTATTTATAATAATTTATATCAAATAAGCACCATCATATCTTAAGGAGCTTGTAGCACCATATTGCCCGACTAGAGATCTGCGCTCACTAAATGCCGGGCTACTCATGGTTCCTAGAGTCTTCAAAATTAGGATGGGAGCCAGAGCCTTCAGTTATCAAGCTCCTCTTTTATGGAACCAGCTTCCACTTTCAGTCCGGGAGGCAGACACAGTCACCTCATTTAATAGACTTTCCTCTTTAATAGTGCTTACAGTTAGGGCTGAATCAGGTTTGCCCTGGTCCAGCCCCTAGATATGCTGCTATAGGCTTATAGGCTGCTGGGGGATGTTTTTAAGGATACACTGAGCACCTATCTCCTCTTCTCTCTTTACTTATGGATGAATTTACATCTCTCCATTGCACCTTACACTCTGCTTCCTCCACGGAGTCTTTGTGACTGTCATAGGGTCCATTAGACCTGGCTGTTTCTGATGCCTCCTGCCTGGTGAGCCGGCCTCCTGCCTTGGCCCGGCTGATGCGGCATGGCCATGGACCCTGCTGATGCGCCCCGCCCCCCCTCCTCTACCTCCTTCTGTTTCATGGATTGTGGAGGTCCATTCATACATTGTCATTTCATTTAAATGTGTTTATGTAACTCTGTAATGCTGTTCATTCTGTACACAACATCTATTGCGTCTGTCCATCCGGGGAGAGGGATCCTTCTCTGTTGCTTTCTTGAAGGTTTCTTCCCTTTTCTCCCTGTGAAAGGTTATTTTTGGGGAGTTTTTCCTGATCCGATGTGAGGTCCTGGAACAGGGATGTCGTATGTGTACAGATTGTAAAGCCCTCTGAGGAAAATTTGTAATTTGTGATATTGGGCTGTACAAAATAAACTGAATTGAAATAACGCTTAAGTTAACCAGCTAGCTTGTTATGCTAAAATCACCATGTTACACACAACACTAACATTAAACAATGTTAATATGTTATCTCGATTGATGATTCTGCTGCCATTGGGCCAAGATAAGACCCAAGGCCACATAGTAATTAGTACAGAAAAATAAACTTGCATGTACTAAGTACAACTTTAGTGTGCCATTTTAGTACAAAAAAGTACATTTAGTATATTAAAGTACAACTTACGGTAAGTACTGTAAGTTGCACTTTAATATACACAAAAATTGTGTATTTCAATGTAGCACATGCATTTAAAGTATACTTGTCTAATACACTTTGAGTGTACTAACCAATAGTGGAAAGTTAAGTACAAAAAAGTATACTTAGTACACTTAAATTTAACAGATTTCGTCACGGGTTCGTGTGCATCATCCTAACTTCTAATTGGTGCTGAACTATCAAGGAGGATTTTTCCATCTCACAGGACTGAGCCTTGCAAGGCCATGCCACTTTTTGATGAGACTAGTCAATAACATATGGGTTTGTTGTGATCCAAGGTGCGCATCTATTACCGAGAACCAGACAGCCGCACATTCCCAGACACAAATTTCAGTACCCTGACAAAAGCATAACATTATAACAATATATAAGCATTTATATTATCAATGCAGAGAAGAATTTCCCCACGGGGATCAATAAAGGATATATTATTTTTAGTGCCTTGCATGCTGGGAAATGGCAGAGGTTTGTCTGAGAGAGCTGGGCTTTCCATAACACAAGTTGTGTGGAGAATGCTCTGACGTTGTTATAGGCAGCACTGACAAGCTGCCCCTGGCCTTGTAACTTCTTGTTCAGTACATTCAGCTCCTGTGTAACGTCAACAAAAAAAGCTAAGTCCATGAGCCATTTGGGATCCCAGCACAGGACCGGCCGTTCTACGGAGGGGGTTTCGCAGACTTCAATCCGATGAAAGTGTCCGAAAATCAAAAGCTGCACTTACACCATGCACGCCGAATTATGGGGGGCTGGATGTCACGCACTTCGGCTGGAGAAAGTACTCAAACGCGTACCAGTAAACCACTTCAGCCGAAGAAAGTGTTCGACATTTGGATGTGGTACTTCCGCGTTGAGCGGCCGTTCTCCGGTGACATTTCAATCCAATGAAAGTGTTTGAATATCGAACGCTGCACTTACATCATGCACGCCGAATTATGGGGGGCTGGATGTCACGCACTTCGTCTGGAGAAAGTTTAACCGTAAACTACTTTAGCCGAAGAAAGTGTTCGACATTCGGATGCTGTATTTCCACGTTGACCGGCCGTTCTCCGGAGGACTTCAATGTCCGAAAATTATGCATGTGACCAGCGGGCCCATGTCCTTCAACTGTGCTGCTACATTTAAAATACTTTTGACAACAGATATGATATACTTACCTCCATGTCGTCACTGTAACCTTTTTTTTGTTTGCGTAATAAAGACACAAATCTACCTTCATATGCAACTCCCTCAGATATTCTTTGAGGGAGGGGACAGAAAAGGTGGCACTAGCAGATGGGGATTCCGGCTGCTGTATATCCAACTGCGTCCCACCAGTTAGCCTGAGCCTCTGCTCACTGAAAGCTGGTCGCGACAGTGTAGCAATTTAGCCACACCGAGCGAGCAGGAGCGAGAGTGCTCTGCTAACTGTGGAATATGCTGTGGAATCACAGCACCCATTAATGGTTCACGTTGTAAAGGTGGCCAACCTGGTGAAGACCGAAGATAGTGATGCGTTCTCCGGTCGATGGTCTGAACCTAGA